>NC_133910.1:8989710-9057210 GCF_964199755.1 Larus michahellis
TATGGATCTCTGTAAACTTCACCCATAAATCCCTCACGGCAGCAAGAATCCTGCACAGAGCAGATAATTTACCCGACTTCTCTTTGCACTTCTTTCCTCCTCCACTACAGCAGCCATCTTATTTCTCCATCTTACAAAATGTTCCAAATACAAAACGCGGACTGCATGTGCTCGTTCTCGAGCAGAGGGACTGGCGCCAGCACAACATCCCCCACGTCCGCGATGCGGGGCTGCGTCCCCACGCGCAGCATTACCATGCCACGAGGGCCGCCGTCGCTGGCGGGACACCTGCACCTAACAGCATGACATAAAGTTTTATTTGTGTTATTGTAAGGGACATAGCCTGGCTTTCTGGGGCGCTGTGTGGCACACGGTGGGTTAGGGAAGCAGGAAAGCCCCCTGGCTCCTTGCGATGCTGGGGCGCAGCCTGGGACCCATACTGAATCATCAAACACTTTGGGCTGGAAGGGACCTTCTGCAGATCATCTGGTTCCAACCCCCCTGTCCCGGGCAGGGACATCTTGCACTAGATCAGGTTGCTCCCAATCATGAGGAACGCCCCGAGACCATGCAAAGCCGTGCTGCTGGGGGGGGGAGGTCTCCAGGTGACGTGGCTGTGCCACATTCCCAGTGTCCCCAAAAGCTGCGGCAGGCCCGCGGCGAGCAGGACGGTGGGGCTGCATGGCTCCCCCCCTCCAGCGGTAAATCAGGTGAACGAGGTCTCTGCTTCAACATCGCAAAAACACACACTTATGTAAAAATATGATCAAAGTTTTATACATGTAGAATTTCCTAACAATAAATCACATAAATGGATATCTACACTGGGTAATAAAACTGAACAGATTCTAAACTGATCGGTAAAGTTGCTCATAAATTGTTGTTTTTAGCAAGCTGTAAACAAAAGCTGTATAAATACCAAGTGAGCCTTATAATGTAACTAGGTACACAGAGAAGTGCTCCAGCTGCTTTGTTTTCAGAGAAAACGCACTGGTTTTGGACAATGTTTGGAACTCTTTTGTTATTGCCCAGCATAAACATTAGATCTCCTGCTTGATACGCTGGCAACAAAGGGAGAGGAAGGAGCAGAAATAAATGCTGCCGACTTTGTTGTCTCTCATGGCGTTCTCCTCCTTGCAGAGGTTTACATGCCATTATGTACCTGTAGTTTGATGGGGCTGCGCAAGGCGCATCTCCTCTCTGGGCTGTCTGTATTTTATTTAATTGCATTTCAACAAAAGAAAGAAAGCACATATATATTCATGCAAACCATGCACTAGAGCTAATACTTACCTGAGAGGGACAGAAACTATGCGGGATTCCCAGCCCAGAAATCACAGAAGAACACACTGTAAATTCTCATCTTTTTCGAACGCCCGTTTCAGAATGAAACAGCAGCGATCATTTTGGCTGCCCGGCCGGAGGGGACACACAGCCAGCGACCCCAGCACGGACCCTCAGATTTGGTTACAGGCACAGAGGGCTTTGAACCTGGCAGGGAAAAGCCCTTCCCAGAGCGGGCGCTTCAGGTGGTAAAGGCAGAGATGTCAGCTTTGATTTGAGCTAACAGAAAGGAATCTTTGGATGGAAAAGCTCCAGGACCTTTGAATTAAATGAAAGACCAGAACACTCTACAGAATGTCTGCAATAACAGTCTCTACAGAAAATTATGAGGAACTACATAAATCCACCCTCTTCCTCTTCACACAGGCTCATTAAAGCAGTACTGACTCTCTGGGCAGCTATAATTCTGCTGAGTGATACCCTGGAATCACCCTGTCAATACCCAGTGGTGTGCTGCCTCTCCAACTATCTGTGCCCCTAATATTCCTCTCTTTGATGGGATTTGCTGACCTTTAATCTGATGCTAGTTTACTCTCATCACTGAAGTGCAAGTCAGAGAGCAATAAAACGGCAACCTCACTGATTCAAAAGGGAGAGCTAAAGCGCCACTAACTGTGAATCTAACCTTTCGTAATGGCTCTCCCCTTAAAAGGGGAAACATGAAGTGCAAGGCAGCTAAAACAAACAATATTTAATGCTGACTACAAGATTTATTGCGGCCCTCTTTGCATGAGTATTAAATTGGAATTTCAGGGCTGTAAACCGAGGAAGAGGAGAGGGACAGCCAGGGCTGATGGAGCCAGTGGGGATGGAGCCGCACCTTCCCACACCACGGGCAGCGCCGGCACCAATCGGAGCAGGGCACCCGCAGCCGAAAGGCGCAGGTAGCGACGCAGGTAGCGATGCAGAACCGACCGGGCAGAGAGACCAGACCCCAAAAGGGCCAACGGACCCTGAGCAGCACGGAGAGGTGACAAAGCACAAGCTGCGTTCCTGATGCAAGGGAGATGCACGTGCGGGTATGTGTGAGCATCCTCTGCCGGGGAGCCCTGCACTAGGGGGGGGTGCTGGGCAGCCCCAGGAGCAGCCCCGGCCCCACAGCCAGGCACTGCATGGGCTGATGGAACACTGGGCTGCCCAGCCCCTCGCACCCCGGCATGGGCAAAGTGCCTGCAGCATCATGGTGTCCCCTAACCACGAGCCAGGGCCACCAGGAAACAAGAGACCTCGTGCTGCTCGAGAGCGTACAGGGTGAGGCTGCCCACCAGGACGGGTCCCTGGGCACAGGCAGCAGGGGACTGCAGCAGGGGCAGAGGAGGTTTGTCCTGATCGAACCCCTCCGGCTGGGCGGTCCCCAAAATGGGTCTCACTGGGAGGAGGCACTGTTCAGCACATGTCCGTTGTAAGAGGCAAATCAAGTGGAAATAAAGGTTATTCTCAAAATGCTGTGCTCTTCCCCAAAGGAGCCACTGGGGGCTGTCGCATGGCCTCTCCCCATCCCTCCAGCCCCGGGCATGGGGCAGCTCCGGCCCTCAGCCGAGCCAGGGTCCCCTTGTCTGCTGCACTTGTCACTGTCCGGCGGTGCCACAGACAGACACAATGATCAGTAAAGAGCTGGAGAACGGCCTGTCTCTACACACGCCGTACGACATCTCCACCTGTTCTTTTATTCCATAAACTGCAGGAAATCGCTCTTTGCAACGTGAGCCAAATTTTCCGACGGGTCCGTGCATGCACTTTGGGGCCCTGCGCTGACGGGCCAGGGTGCGGGAGCAGCCGGCCAAACATCCCGACTGCCCCTTGTTAGTGCCTCCTATGGGGCTGTCCCCAGGGCCAGCACCCAGAGAGGAGTGCCACCCGCACCTCCAGCGGCATCCCGGGCTGGCGGAGCGCGCGCACGAAGCGAGCGAATAAAGGAGACAAATCTCGCGTGTTGTATACACACAGATCAACAGAAAACACACTGAAGTCACATCACAAAGTAAAGGAGAAATTATTGCATAACAAATTTCTCTCCATCTCTCTGGGGAAAATAAAGACTGACAGCTTTGGGTTTAACAGGTGCTGCTGGAAGATGAGCTACTTATTAATACTGCTAGGAAGGAAAAGGATGATAAAAACTATAATGTGATTAATTATTTATGTTTAGGAGCATGATTTTTAAGAGTTACAGTTTGTCATGCAAATCGCTTGGTCTGGTTCGACTCGACACGTCGCACCCCAGGATGTGCCCGAGGGCTCTTCACAACACGTGCAGCAATTACCACGCCACTACCGGGGCAGCAGAGCCACCGTCCCCACGTCCCCATGACGCTGCCGCCCGGCCCCCAGCCTCCTCCTCGCCCCCGCAGCAAATGCTTCACTGCCACTGGCAAACACAGCAGCAGCGTTTTCAGAGGGGGAAGAGACTGAAACGAAAGTTTCTCAGAAGCATAAAAGCCAGGAAAACTCTTGCAGCCGCTCTCCTCCTGCCACCACCCCCTTTGCAGGCAAAGCGAGGGCAGAGCGGAGGAGGCGAGAGCCCCTTTCCCCCGCGGTCGTCCCTGGTTCCCCTCCAGCTTGGAGACACCACTGGTCCCAGTGGAGACAGCAGCTCCCTCCGGTCCCGCAGCGGCCGGCGTGTGGTGAGCGCGGCAATCGGCACCAGGGTCCCACGCCACTGAGCCGCGGCACCGGCATCGCCAAATGAGACGCAGATTTGAATGTAGCAATTACTGCACAAAACACCACCCAGCACTTCTGAAAAGAAAATTGGGAGCGCACATTTGCAGAAACTCACAAAGACAGACTTTGTCAAACCTAACAGGCGCTGATAAGGGGAGAGCTTTTATAAGGGATACTAAGAGATGTATCAGACGAGAGCAAGGCTGAATACAAAACAGTATTAGTGTAAAAAAGAACAAAGAAAAGGCCTGCTCCGTGTAAGAACTGGTAATACATTAAAAATTTAAAACCTGGCACGACAAATCTGGATACTCCCTGCAGAAGACAACTGATATTAATGAACAGGCCTGTGCATTCATTGTCTGGGATCCCAGAGGAAAAAAATAACGCTGGTTACACTGAATTTTTTAAAGATAAATTCTTCTCTGCACAAACAGCTCCTCCACCAAATCACCAGATTATTCCTGGCAGTTTTAACCTTCTAAAAACATTCACCTGCCCAAGCACCAGATTCACCTGAAGGCACCTCATTTCTCCACGCAGTTCCTCAGCACGGCACTTCATCAGAGCCTGGCTTCCCCCACAAGTACTTATTTATTCAAGTGCTCAGGCTTGGCTCAACCGCCTCTCTCAGCCCCAGATAAAGCAGCTCCCTTGGGACAAAGGCGTGGGTTCCTGTAACGTTTGACCCGGCAGTGCTCGTGCAAAGCCAAAGAAAATGCAACACGGGGCTCCCTTGCTCGCATGAGCCCCGTCAGATCCTGGACAGGAAACAATACCAGAAAGTTGGGAGATGCCGAACAGTGCACATGTTTCTCTGCTAATGGACACCGGTACCAACAATTGTCTAGGTTGTAATGAAGAGCAGGAGAAGCGCTCTGGCATTTTCAGTGTGATGTGAAAGTCTTCACGGGAAACTTCTCTAAGTTATGTCGTAAGACCTGAGCGGCCACAATGTCTGTCAGCTCCACAAAATGTGTCCTGGAGAGTGGACACATTAACTAAAGGGAGCTGATGGAGAGAGGGCTGCATTTTGGAAGGAGGAGCTGGGTGAAGCCAGGGATAGCCAGGGCACCCCTGGGGCTCAGCCCTTCGGCCGAGCTGGCCACGCTGTTCATAGAATCATAGAATCATAGGGTTGGAAGGGACCTCTGGAGATCATCTAGTCCAACCCCCCCGCCAGAGCAGGGTCATCCAGAGCAGGCCGCACAGGAACGCGTCCAGGTGGGTTTTGAATGTCTCCAGAGTTGGAGACTCCACTACCTCTCTGGGAAGCCTGTGCCAGGGCTCTGCCACCCTCAAAGGAAAGAAGTTCCTCCTCATGTTTAGGTGGAACTTCCTATGCTCGAGTTTGTGCCCATTACCTCTTGTCCTGTCCCCGGGCACCACTGAAAGGAGCCTGGCCCCATCCTCCTGACACCCACCCTTTAAGTATTCCCAGTATACCCTTTAAGTGTTCCCAGCCCCGAGGACTGTCCCTGAGCCCCGGCTTCTCCTGTTCGTTCCCAAAGCCTGCACGGCTCCTCAGTGGAAGTGGCTCTGGGAACACCCCATCGTTGCAGTTCAATGCAGATCCTGGGGGAACCTCACGAGTGCCCAAGGCCGGCGGTGCCCCTTGCTGTGCGTGGCTCCAACCTGCAGCTGGGCTCTCAGCCACGGGCCGGGGAGCGGCACGGGGTGGCGAGGGACGCATCAGCAGCCTTCTGCTCCTTGGCTCCAAACTGCATTTCTCTTCCCCAAAAGGTTTGGTGCTGAGCAACAGCCGCACACTTGAGCGCACACAACAAGCGAAAGGCGATTGCTGCTGCTGCCGCGCTCTTAGGTGGCTGGGTGTTTGGGTGGAAACCCACCTGCCCGCAGCAACGCGCCGGGGAAGGAGCTGGGAATATCAGCAGTTTATACCAGGGTCACCCGTGCAATGCACAATTACGCTGGGGTGAACTGTGTTACAGGGAATGCCTCAAGTTTTAAACTGTCATTAGAATATCGTGGCCTGATTTTAACAATACAGCAGCGCTTCTAATGATCTTTAAGGTAATTCGCTATTCAGACCCCAAGCAAAAGATGCAAATGTACCACTGAAAGCTCCTTATTAAATACCCACAGGCTACAGTTCTGTACAATAAGTGGTCCAGGTCTTTTTAGAACATCCTAATTAGATGAACAGAGATGCAGAAAAATGCAAAACCAGGTCATGCAGCAAAAATGTTGGGGGGAAAAAAAAAAGCTGCCAAACAACCCCCCTCCAAGCCCCTCATTAAATACCCTCCCCCACACCGCATCCCTTATTAAAACCCTGGCAGTGTGGTGAAGTGCAGCCAAAAGCTTCCAGCCCACTATCGCCCCCAAAATAGAGGTGACCGTTATTGTTAAAGTTAAGTTTTCAGTTTATTGCCAGGGATATGTCTAAGTGATGATATAAATAATACTATGAATAATACATTAAGCAAAAACCCAATCTGAAATTAAATTTGCCTTGGGTTATCTCCCTTTTTACTATATACATACAGAATTATTATGCGCTAGGGAAAAAAAAAAGCTAATATCAAGGTAACACTTTTTTCCCTTTGAAAGTAGCAAGAATTGCTAGCCCTGAAAAGCTGCTGTCTTACACCAGAGACATCAGGGCAGAACTTCGCTTCTCTCCGAAATAAGGGGATAAACTTGGAGACGGGTTTCAGGGCTGCCTGGAAAGATTCTCTTTGGCACGACCCGCGCAGAGCTGTTTGCTTTGGCCTGGCGCGTCTGCCTGTGAGGAAACGTGCAGCATCATTTGCAGGTGCATGAGGTTCATCAGACCCTCCCGCCTGGCCTCGCTGGGATAATTTACTTTCAGTGCTGGGAGCTGGTCTTACATTTATTTGATCTTTATGTCTCCAATTTAGCTCAGATGAGTACCAGCCCTTTACTCACTGGCTGTTTAGCATTTAGCACTGACCTTGCTTTGATTTCCAAAACATTCCCGCCAGGGCCAGTGTAAACAGAGCAGGGACTAACCAGGCTCACGTTGGGCGAAATCCAAACTGTCTCTGGACAGCAGACAAAGGAGGAGAGCGTTACAGCGGGAGCTGGGGCGGTGAACTGGGCTGTGCGCTGAGCCCAGGCACCCAGGTCTCCCCCATGACCCTATGCCAAAATTGCCGTGTGATCTTAGATAAACCACTGCTCCCCATGCCTCGGTGTCTTCAGAAGGTAAGGCTAGGGGTACTTGGGTCACTCTACAAGGTCCTGAGGAGTCTCAGCTAAAAAGTGCTACGAACTAAGGCCTCAAAAACATATTGGCACCTATTTCCAACCAACCCCAAGGCACCAGCATAGCCAGTCCTCATCCCCTGTACCAAAAGCAAGCTGGTTCCCCTCTGAACGCAGCGCCACAAGGCAGCAGAGATGGAACAGAGATCTTCTGAACTACTGCCTCCAGCCGTCAGGCCCTTCAAGTGACTCTCCACGCCTCCGGGGACATGCCTCCCACTGTCAGTCTGCTGCTAAGGCACTCCAAATACTGGGGCACTGGTGCAAATTATGGCAAGTCACAGGTTGGCTTTGTCATGTGAACGTTAGTTCAAAGGCAACGAACTGAGACCGAAAAACTCATTTCCTGAATTCTCCACTCCTACAACAGCCAGCCAAAGCGCTGCCTTACACCTTGGTCGACACAGGTGGGCACATGTGCACTCGTATTTCCATAGGTGTTTCCATAACATTAAGTATAAGGTCTTTGGTGCCAACACCCCCGGCTTCTCCCGCCCCCAGCTCTGCTCTGCGGACGCTGGCAGCCTCGGGAAGGGGAGGCTCTTCCCCCCTGGCCCCAGGGCACCAGCCATCGCCTTGGCTTTCATCTTGCATTCCTGAGCCTCGCCTGGGAGTGACGCTGGGAAAGAAATGGTTAATGCACTAATTACCATAATTAAGAGTTGCCAATTTAATTATAGCTGAGAATATTAATGCTGTAACATTTGTTGGAGTGCAGAAAACAAACCTTTAATGCACAGACTTTGTTCGCAAACATCTAATGGAGCCCTCCTCCACTTCGCTTGGTGCTTCAGCGCTGACACAACAGCAATAGGTTCAGATTGAAGAACTTGTCAGCAATCAGGCAGGAGGAGGCTAATTAGCTGGCAGGTTAATGAGTGTGATGGCTCTTGACAGCATTTTGTTACAGCCTCTACTGTATTTAAACAATAAATGATTATTACTTAAACACAGTGGAGACAGTCTTATTAGGAGAGCTAGACCATATATTTATTTTTATAAAAATGAGATTAATTCCTTAGTGTAAAGAATAAAATGTAGAATTTTGGTTGATTATAGTCTCACCTCTGAATCTCCAGGGTATCTAGCCAGAGGAGGAGAGCAAAGGTTTTAACAGTCCTTGTGCTCTCCATGAGAAGGCATTATACACGAGCACCAAATGGCTGGTGGCTATAAAACACGAACAGTAGTGACGCAATTTAAAGAGCTACCTTGTTTGCCAGCCACAACAAAACACACATAGCAAATTCCTTATCATTTTCCCCTGCATTTTCAGACTCAGACCCTGGGTGCAGTAGGTGCCGGGGCTTCCCTGGCCCCACAGTCTGCAGGCTCGGGCCGGGCTCTCTATTTTTCTTCCTTCGGCAACTGGGATTTGGAAACAGGTGGTGAAGTAGAGGAATAGCTCTGTGGAGAGATTAACCCATTTCTCTGTCCAGTTAAGGGGGGAAGGGGGACATTTTACAGCACTCTTGTAATCCATAAACATAATGAGAATGAGAAGGAAAGTGTCTACATCCAAAAAATCCAAAAGCAGAGAAACACAGCGCCTTTCCTGCAGAAAAGGCAGGTAGGAATGAGCCACTGGCTGTAGTCTGAACTGTATTTACAGGACATGAAATTGCAAATATGTGTCCAGAAAAACCTTATCTGAAGAGAATTAAATTGAATCCATAGCTGTGTAATAATAAGGAAGGGTTATTTCAATTTAATATTTAGTGTTCCCTAGGAATTTGTACATAAACATGGAAGAAACAAAAGGCCTCACCTGCTGAGACTAATACCATTTTCGAAATTATTTTTGCATACATGAAAATGATTTGTGCCCCTCAGTGCTGCTGCTGAACACGTGAATAAAAATAGAAAAGGCACTGAACTCCTCAAATCCTGCCTAATCCTTAATACCGCATTTTACGTATTTAAGATTCAAAATACCACAAGCTGAGGAACACTCAGCAGCAGTAAACGCCGGTCACCAACAGCTCCAGGTACAGGCGGGCAGTACCGTGGCTCACCCAGCAAAGGCACCCGCAGCGTGACTCCCCTGAGATCCCACTGCCCGGGGACTCTCTTCTTTCCAGATCTGAGGATCTAAAGATCACACCGCGTATTAAATATCGATAGATTTGTAAATATACAGAACTCAGCAACAAGACAGAACTTTCCCTACAAAGCTTTTGAACACCTTGGCTTGAAAGGACTTATCTAATTTTTATTTTTTTTTACATTAAAATATTAATAGTGTTTGATAGAGCAATTGTAACCCAACACCATCCCAGGAAAAGCTGGCATCTGGCAAAAATCACCAGACTCTCTAGCTGTTTAAATGAGAATATTCTTCAGTCTGAAAAATTATTTATAGAGGGTTTTTTTACTACCCTTGTATACTGCAATGTTATTTCCTTTCCCACACACTAGCAAAGTCCATTTTCACAACTGCTATAAAGCGGCATGTTCACAGCTAGTAAAACAACTCAATAAATAGCCTCACGAAGCTATAGCTGTCTCATATCCTTTCCTCAATAAAAACAGAGGTGAACTGCTTATTTTCAGCAGCACACTATAAGAAGACAGAAGCATTATGACTGCTCATACATTCTGACTATCATTTGCCACAAGCTATATCTGTCAGCATTAAATAAAGCTGCATTATAAATGTAAACAAAACACCCACATCTACAAAATGAGCTGTCCGCCATTGCTAGAGGCATGAATTGAACCCGCTTATTGACTCAGCTTGCTCTTTTTATTTATTCTCCTACAAAGACATGCATTTACTTTACCCTACAAGCGTAGTGGGTTTAGGGGCGGTAACTTGTCTCCTGCACAAGCGGAAAAGGCAGGTTGGTGACAAATGCAGATCTTAATGGGAACACCATTAGGTGGGCAAACATTGAACTATTATTGAAAAACTGATTTATTTTAAAAGGTTATCCTAGACCAAAACACTACATCATAAATAATTTGCAGGATCAGTCAAGTGAATTTATACTTATGATTTTTTTTAAAAAGGTAATTCATTGCAATCAAATAATAATGCCAGTTTGAGAGGAATTACACTCAAATATCAACTGCTCAGAATTTACAGTCTGAAGAGGTTAAAAGGTGCTCAGCTCTACAGCAGCACATATCAGGCTGGTTCTCTGACAGTACGTTATACATCTTTCTAGACTAGAAAAAAGTTCTGTCCCTGTCAGGCAAAATTCACCTTTGCACAAGACCAGATCAGCACCCGCAGACACTTAGAGCCTCCCGGGGGGGCCAGCACGCCGTGGGGAGCGCACAGCACCAAACCCAGCGGTGCCCGGGGAACACTGCGCTGGGGTGGGCGAGGGGCAGGACCCCGACAACCCGGAGGAGACGCCTCCTGCGCTCGGGGAGAGGGCAACCACCGACACCCGACGGGACCGAAACCCGGCACCCAAGCTGCGGAGCTGCTGGTGGACTCACAACTACCACGAGATAACGCAAGTGGTATAAAAATACTGCATGTTCCCCAATTAATAATCACAATCAATTATTTATATAAACTTTTCTACAAAGAAGGGAGAATAATTATAAATAATGCATCGGATATGAGAGAATGGATTCTTTTTTTACAATATGCTAAATAAAAAAGAGTGGTTTTGCCAGAATTATAAACAAATAACATGGTCCCATTTCTCAAGCTGGACTGCAATACCTTAGTCCAGAGGATCTAGTACTCTGGACTAAATCCTGCAGTAGCGGAGATACAACTTTCCTGTAATACAGGTGGCCATTAAAGGAATTTCCATAATATTCCTACAGTCCAAAGAAAGGTCCACACCTTAGAGAAAGCTGTGCTTTGAGACAGCTTTGCTTCTCTCTGGTATGATTAATGCTGCAAAGATATTCTTCCTTAGAAAACTCACCACAATTCCAAAACTCTCTTTTTTATATATGGCTGGAAACAGCTGTCCTGTGGGAGGGTGCTGGGGTGTCCAGCCTGGCTGGGGGCACCAGGGATCTCCTTTCCCCCGGTCTGGGGCAGAGCGCTCCTGAGAGAGGAGCTGTGCCCAGCAGTGCCAAACCCTGCCCTGGTTTCTGACACCCACAGACCGTGACCGAAGTGAGACCACAAGCACTGCTGGTTTGACTTCACGTAAAGCAGATTTTGAATCTGGGTCCCTAAAGGCCCCGGGGTTGCAACGTGATATTGCTCTTCCCTTTCTCCCCAGAACCCCAGCAGAGAAATTTAAAAGGCGACTTGAAAAAGAAAAGGGAGAGTAAAAGCACGAGTTAAGCGATTGGATGATGTTGGCACAAGTCCCCTCCTTACATGGGGGCATCCCTCATGAATGGACAGGAACAAGTGTTCCACTGTTTCACATCATCCATTCTTCCAGAGGTAGATATTAATTATTCCTGCTTTTCCATTTTAAGATAAGCTTGTTAACAAGAAATTATAGGGTAGCTCGGAGCGGCTATCCATTGGGTTGACTGCATCAGAGTTTATGATGTTTACAGAGAAAAAGAAAATCAGTGTAAGGAGTAGCAGAGAGTAATTAATGTATTGTAGTGTGGAATTTCCACTTCCTACTTCCATTTAAATCAAATAAAGCTTGGCAGTGCCAGAGTAAATCAAGGGGCAGCCACCAGGGAGAGAGGCTCGGCAGAGGTATTAGAGCCAGATCCAAACCTGTGCTTCACCCAAGCTCCTACTATTATTACTTGTGCAAAGCAAATATTCAGCCTCCAACCCTAAATCATTTCAATTCCTATTTCCAAGTATAATTTAATCTTTTTCAGCGACACTTGATGCTTACTTCATCACAGCATAATGACAGATTAAAAAGTTGTTGAATTAAATATTAAAGAGGACTTCAGGCAGTTCTGCATTTTTAAGGAATAACACAGATTGGAGATGAAATGAGAAGCCCAAATGCATATTTTATTCCAAAAGGAAAGAATACATATATTTTTCCTCCAGGCCACCTACTTTGTAATAAAACATAGGGCAGGTTTTTATTTAGTGGATAAAAGCATGATATAGTATTATAGGATTCATATCACTGTAAACTGGTACCATGCAATGGTGTCAAAGCTAATGACACCATATGATCAAACACAGTCCTTTGTTAAATATATATGTGTATCTGTACGGCATATCTGTACTGTATATAACTCTATATAGTCATTTACAATATTTTCATTAGACTACTTAAGCACAATTTATGGACTCTCAGATGTGAAAGTTTATCTTGTGATGACACCTCCCGCATGACATCAAAGTGTAGAGTGCAAAACATAATTTAAGCTATTATTGAAATATAAATCATTCCAAGGAAAATTATGCCAGCATATGAATAAAAAAAGTCACTTTAAATTTAAACTGTAGTTTAAAGTGTCTGAAAGTCTTGGAGATAGAGATGACAACAAGTTTTGAACTTGAAAAGAAATCTCCACATTTTGATGAAAAAAAGTCACGAACTACTGTATCGTAATATAATATTAGATTAATCTTTACATATAAGAGGAACAAGGAGCACACCTTTCATATTTTACATATGTGTTAGTGTTTCTCCTTAGTGACCATATATAACACTTTCCATATCTGTATTTCTGTAAGCATACAGGTCACAAATTCTGCTTTCATTCCATAACGTACATGATGCACACATGCACACAGACGGCAGAAGAATCTGGAGAAGTCTTGGATTGCTGTGAAGTGAATACAGTGAAATCAGGGGTGTCATCTGGAGTCAGTACAGGGCAGACATCATTGTCAGTGCAGCTCTGGGACAACCACCAGGTTTCGTACACAGACACCCCCATGGGGACGCAGCGGGAGAGCAGGGTGTCCCTAATTTACACACAGACGTGCCCAGTTCACAGCTGATTCTCGTGGGACAGGGGAGTACTTCAACACACACCAAAGCACCCGGGCACTATGGCCTTCCACACTCCATTTGCATGTGAAGATTACTATGCAAGACCCAGTAAATATTTTCATATACAGCTTCAGGTTCCCTGTTTACGGTATTAGCCAAAGGAGCCTCTGGTATTTTAAGGCAGGTTTGGGGTGGGGGCTGGCGATGGGGGAGACTGACTGCGTTACCCCACCAGCGGGGACCCCCCTTCTTGGCAGCCGAGACGGTGACATTCCTGAGGTGAAATGAGCCATTTTCAACCATTTGTCCTGGCACCAAGAGGAGCAATTTTGCTACAGAACTAAACCCCTGGATGCTGGAAACACAAGAAAAATCACTGGAAAATAAACTGAAAGATTCCTGCTCTTGGCTGATGGGACCGGGCCTAGCAGGCCGCCCAGGCAGGGCCCAGCCAGGCCCTCCAGGCCCCGCCATGCCACTCACACCAGCCGCCCCATGCAGGTCCTGCCATGCCGCCCACGCCACCCGCCCCACGCAGGCCCTGTCACCATGTCCCTGCAGCCCCCTGCTCCCCTGGCCACCCTCCCCAGGCAGCGGCAGGGCCCCAGCCCCAGCCCAGTGCCCACCGGAGGGGGCTCAGTGGCAGCAGTGACTGACATTCATAGGGCACAAGGGGGGCATGAGGGGCCATGGCGGCCCAGGACACCTTGGCCTTCCCGCCGGGAAGGGCCTCGCCAGCTTTGGGGCCAGCATGTGCTTCCCGATTAGTGGGATATTATTAATTATTATTGCCATTATTAATACCAAAGGGATCTTGTCTGTCTTTTTGTCAGCGTAACCACTCTGCCTTTAAGTCATTAAGCCGCAGAACAATAACGGCGGGCGAGCCGACAAGAGAAATGCCATTGTTCCCTCTCCCCAGCCTGAGCGCCTCGTCCTGCTCCATGTAAATGAACTTAATGCTCTTCATTCAGGCGCACTCGGAGGGTTCTCATTTACTGCCTCTCTCTCTGTGACAGCATTTTCTCACCAGCCCTGACTGCATAATTAATGCAAATGCAGCCTTAGTGTCATGAGCTGGGCTCCTTTGGTTTACTTTGGTACGACACTTACAGAGGAATATTAACTAGAGAAAGCAGCATCACAACAGGGGTGGAAAATCAGCCTGTCAGGGACTCATTCCAAATGCCACGGAAAGGAGAGCGCCTTCAAGATTGTTTCATCAAGGTGATTGAGAACAAAAACTACTGAGGAAAATTCGAGCTTACATTTATGAGCTTCTCCACATACATTATTTATATCACCAGAACCTATAGGAACATTACTTCCAAGCACATATTCATACAAAGACACTGTTTGGGCTGAGAACTGGAATTAGATGTACACATACGTACAGAGAAACACTGGTACTGATCACAGGTAACCAGAGCAGTGCCCAGCACAGCCTTTGTGTCCGTGTTTCCCGGCTCATGGGAAGTTCACGGGCATTCGGGCTTATTCCAGCACAACTCCACACACGCTCGCTCCTCAAAAAGGTCAGTGAGCCGCACACCCGATATAGCCCTTTGCAGGGATAATCCTGCATTTTAATCCTGCCTGTTCCAATCAAAATTGGCTCTGTTGTTTTTTTTTTTTCTCTCACAGTAAACGAGACAGCAGTTCTGCACTAAATACATGAGAATTAAAGCAGGAGAGCAGGATTCAGTTATGTTATCAGTACTTTGTACCAAACATCGCAAGGAGAGCATGCCTTTTTTCCAGAACCGCCATGCTTGAAATGTTTATTCAGATTAATTCTGCTTGTATTTTACCACCAGATAGTGCTCTGTCTTGTATTTTTGATCTGTAACAAAAGTAAATTTACAAGCACTATATGTTTATTTTGCTTTGCTGTTTATTCTTTAGTTACACTGAAAGAGACCTCTTTGTATGTATCTTTCTGAAATTGGGGATTTCAGTATAATCTTTCTTTATTGCCTAGACCTTCCAGGCACACCAACACTGGTCACATCTTCTGAGAATCCTGCCCTTTACTGAGCTGCTAATACTATGGTTCGAAAAATATGTGTCAGATTCCTCTCTCCTCCTCCCCCCATCGGTGCTAATTTAAAAAGCGTGAAAATTTTGGCAGTAATAGATATGGACCCTGTTTATCTGCCTGCCTGTGCTGGAGACTCCGGGTCACCTTTTCAACCTGTCTGTAAAGACTAGAGACCAAGTCGGTTTTGACTAGGAGTCTGAGATTTTCTGGTGATCCCCAAACCTGAAACTTTAACAAAACCAGCATCCAGCACAGCGAAACCTGTTATTAAATCCTAAAAACTGGTGACACCCGCCTGCTGAATCACAGCGAGCCGGTTCTCTGCTTGTTTATTTCCCAGTGAACAGACAAATCAAGCCCTGCCAGAGGACACACGACTGACCTGTGGGCAGATCAAGTGAGGGTGAACATGTTTTGCCACCTGCGTGCCTTTGGACTGCATGCGGTGCAGTCACTATCCCTCTTTCTCCAGGATTAGTGCCCAAACTGAGCACAGCCACCCCAAAGAGGCCTCGTGAAGGAGATGTGTGCGAGGGGAAGCTCTGGGCTCCGGCAGTCGGATGTCACGGCAGGAGGCAAGCCCTGTGATTGCTGCCACCGGGGCCCGGGCTGCACCAAGTGTCACCCACCTCCCGACACACAGCGCTTGCTCTTCAGAAAGTGACACAGCTAATTATGTACAGAGCTCAAGTGCAAAGGTTTCCTTCTTTCTTTTTTTTCTTTCGGCGATCCCTCAAAGCCAAAAGCATTCTGCTCACCCCAGGCTTCAACTTTTACTTGCTTTACTCCCATTAATGCAATTAACAAAAGCAGCCATGCTCCGTGTGCCACAGCCAAGTCCCTGAGCCGTGCCGGGCAGCCGAGTGACAGCAGGGCAGTGACTCGATTCCCCAGGCAGGCGAGGAATCCGGCTTCTCCAGGGCCAGGCGATGGCCTTACACCTCCCTGCGACCCAGCCACTGAGGACCACACCAACTGCAGGGCCTCACCAGTTTAATTGAATATACAATAACCGAAAATAATACCTTTATCCCCTCTAATATACCATGCGACCGAATGGATCAAAATGAACATGCCAGTCAAACGGTTTATTTTAGACAGGAAACAGCCCCGCAGACCATTATTACAAATTAAAGGTATTATATTGAAGTCATTTTTAATCCCTTATAAATGAATAACCCTTCTACCAACATTAAATCATTTTCTTCTGCAGAAGTAACATTTCCTCTCCGTGGCACAGGATATATTCCCCCGCAGATCGGGGAGCTATCCTTCCATTAGAGCCAGTGGCGGCTGATTACACCGCACCAGGACTCATAAAATTCCCACAGAACTCGCACTTGCGTCTTCCCAGAGCAGAGCTGCCTTATCTCATCCATAAGCAATAATGCCACTTTATTTTCAGTAATCAGCACGCAGATGATTATTTAGATGCAGCCTCATAATCCTCCTCGCACCAACTACGAAAGATCTTGATTTGAAATCTGCAGTCACAAAATTCCAGCTATTGCAAACACGCAAGGTGGGAGCTTAGCCCCGCTCTGCGCTGCGGTGCAGGGAGGTTGTCTGGGCTTATTTATATCTGTTAAGGTAGGCAAAAAGTAGAACACGAGTCTGGGAAAAGAGCGAGTTCAGACAACTTTTAGCATCAACTGTACAACGTCCATTTCAGCACAGCTCTAATAGGGCATCAATATTGTCATTTTAAACTCGGGATCAGTACACAAATGTGCTATAAATGGGAAAATCCCTTGTGATACTAGTGTGAAACATGCAGCTCATTGATTTTGTTCTTGATGGTCTGCTATTAAACTAGCGAACATGCTGACCTTGTGTGCAAAGGCAGAATAGTGTGCATGCAACATAAAGTTGAAAAACAGCTTTAAAATGACTGTTTAAAACTGTAGACTACAAACCTTAAAATATAGACAAGCATTCCATAGTTTATTTTAAATTGGCAACCACAATTTAACAAGCTATTCTAACAAAGGATTAGCATAGCATGTGCTTTTCTTTAGCCATCAATTATGACACAGGGTAATGCAGGGCACAACTTAAGTGTCAAATTACAATATGCTATACAAAACCACTTTACAACACTGCCTTCTGTTTGCTTAGCAATTACTACAATGCGCACTGCTTTCCCTGGAAAGCCTTGGTCAGAACACTTCCTGAGAATTATTCTCCATGTGCATGTACTCCGAGATTACAAAACGCTGGCTGCTTCTTTACCATATTTCTGCCATTTAAACGCAGAAAAAATATGCCGGTATTTATTTTTATGCTCTAATTTCAAATAAAAATTCAAGTGCATATCTTCGTTGCAGATTCCATTAGATAAACATTTTTATTTTAAAAAAAATTGATTAAATATTGAATATTTCCACGGGATGAAACCAGCAATTTCCATTTAGCTTGATGACAGTTTCAGATACTTGATCTGTTATTAGGCATAAAATTAACAGTTTTATCAATTTCAAATATGGGATGATTGCATGCAGATACTGATATATGCAAAATATACAATGCTCAGAAGATGTGTGGATAATTTAGCAAGATTTAAAATCTGATCTTCACATAAATCAGTCATACTTACACATGCCTGCCTTATGAATTGAAAAAATAATAAGAATTATATGTATTTTAAATAAGGAAGTTTTTATTATCCTTGTCACGTGAATATAGATTGTATTTCATGTGAATAGGGAGGGGGAGCCCCCTGTTTTAGCTATTTTTTCTGTTCTGCTGTCCTTTCTCCTGCATTTGCCTAAAGGCTCTCAGTAAATTACACTCCAAGTAAATGACTGTAATTTACCCGTTGAATTCCCTTGTTCAGGAAAAGCACACACCACACATTCCAGCGTTTCCACAGCTCAAATTTACCATTCTCGATGTCAAGAACAATCCACGGGCAGTAATTTGAAACTGTTTGAGCCTTCAAATAAGGGAAATTAGAAATGTTTTGAGAGCTAAGATTTTCAGTGAGGAGATAAAACCTGATAAAATCTGTAACAGTTCAATTCCTTCTCCTTTATATTTATAAACAGGGCATTAAATGTACTGTTAAGCCAGTACCCTGATACCAGCTCGGCTCGGCCAGTATTGCACGGGAAGCAGTATTAGAAATAAAAGGAAAGCATTTTTAATGAGGTAAAAAATGTTAAAGGCCTCACAACAAAAATAAATGTAGACGACCTTACAGCACAGCAGGGAAGCAGCACGAAGCGCTGAAGTCCCAATCCCCCTTACACCCGCAGCCAAACTCCCTGCGCCTTTCGCCAGGCTGGAATTTCCCCCAAATTCCCAACTACGCTTAAATTCAGCTATTTGTTATTAGCCGGCGCAATCCTGACAACGTAGCTAAGGCTGTACAGCTGGGCAAATCTCGAAATTAAAATATTCTATAAAACAGGATTTTAATTAACATCCAGAGCGATTAAAGCAGAGAAATCCATACATGTTCGTGATGAATTATCCCACGCGGCGGTGGGGAATGTTCTGGGCCCGGTGACGGATACGCTGCACGACCAGACACAAACACCTCCCTTCGGCTCACCACGCACAAAACCCCACCGTTAGCACACTCAATAACCGCAACCGCCTATTTCACTCTGTCTAAAGGCAGGTTTTCATATGGTAAAACTGTTATAAATCCTCATTATCCTAAATAAAATTACAGCACTTTAAACATTTCCAGGGAGAACATTCTCTCTTCTAAACAACTACCTTAGCGAGTAATAGGAAGCAATATGGTTGCACTTGTGTCACAGTTGGAAGTCTTTTTAAACTGTCGCCCTGCTAGCAAACCAATTCTACATATTAAAATGAATGGATTGCTTATTTCAAGGGGAAAAATCATTTATAAAATCAAGACCATTATTAAGATACTGTGACTTATTTCCATTCCGGAGCGCATAAGAAACAGATAAATGCAGCAACCTATGCACGCTGAAATGTCTTTTTTTTTGATGCCACAATTTTCTTTTTCAAATGAGTCATCCATGCGTACAAGTAAATTAAAAATTGATCTAGATTCCACATGCAAGGAGCTGAAGTTTTTACACGTTTCCGTACTACAAACAAGTACAGATCTCACAAACATCTGGCTACAGGCTTTTATTTTTAAAACGTAAGAGATCTTCCTCCTGCCTTCCCTGCCAGACACTCGCACTGCGCGAGACACCCGAAGGCATACATGCAGGATCTCGGCTGGGTCGCTGCAAACGTACCTGACCTCCAGCAGATTACTGTACATTTTTAGTGTGTAATTGGCTGACCTCCTCATCAGTTGTCGTCTTAGTCTGAAATAATACCCCGGCCTGGCCATATCGCCTATTTATTCAGGACCCTTTAACAGATTAGTTGTTTGGATTAAATCTAATCAGAGGTTCAGTTAACACACCACAGCAGGTTTGGGAGCGTGCACCTTGTAGTCACTGAGTAAATTATAGGAACCCTATAATTTGATGAGAACATGTGGGCATTTTTCCACAGGCTCATAAATTACTGATTGCTTTTTGTAGGTTTCATTGATACTAATGCGTGCTTCCCTCCATGTCTCTGCCCCAGATTGTTGCTGGCACAAACATCGCCACTTGGAAACCTAGGAAATTACTGAAACATGTTTAATCATGAGGTTTAAAAACTTTGCACATTAATGATGGGGAAGGCTGCTGCTCTCGAGCTGCAAACAGCCGCGCTGCGGGTTGCCCAGGGCAAAAGGCCGGGAGCAGAGATCTGCTTTCCAGTACGACGGCGTGGCTGGGGATTAGCACGGGAGATCTCCTCAGACGGGGCTCTGCTGCCTGCAGGCTCCTGCCTGCCAGCACTTCCATTTTTCTCCCACTCGGTCCCACTCCCCAAACCAGCCAGCAGAGTCTGCACGCACTGCACCTTGTGCAAACCTCATTTTAATGGGAAAGGCAGCTAATAATAAAGCAATTAGCTGCTCAACTAAGAAACTGCCAGTTTTGCTGTTGTCTTTTTTTTAATCATTGAAAATTTCTCCGTTAATTTCAAGCCATTTGTAGTATCCATTTTCATAATTGCAAACCTGGATGAATTGTTTCTAGAAGTTGAACCATGGCTGATGCCAGCAGAACCTATGAACACATAAAAGCTTCAGTTTCTAATGTCACTATCAAGCCAAAAACAATTACACCCATTTGAATTATGGCAACCAATAAACTTAGATAATCACCATATGCAACATAACATTTTGGCACTTGAACTAAAAACTCTTGTAGACAACTATAGATTGCTGCTAATGTTGAGCGTTCTTGTCCTACCCAAGGCTGCCAATAGAAATGCCAAAGCTGCTGAATACTGCTCATCCTCGTAATGTTGTCAGTGAATGGCACATTCACACAGCCCCCAATCCTCTCTTCCCAGGCATGGTCTTCTCCAGCTGCAGCTTAATTTCCTGTGACTTGCCTAATTACTGTAATTAAGGATTAATTGCCATTAATTATTCACACATAAGCTCATCGCAAATCATGGGGTAAATGTCTTATGAAAGCTGCCATACAAGCCATGTATAAACACACTGGGATGCTCCAGGCAGGAGAATCTATCACTCAGCCCTGAAGCAAATCTCTGTGCTTCTCTTACAAAAACAGCTATAACTCTCAGAAACTCGACAGTCTTTCCAGGTAAGCATTAGGTTACAAAGCATGTTTTCCTGTGGAAGCCACAACGGTTTTATTAGTACTATAAACGCTGTTTTATCTTTCCAACTGCTATTTTTATGTTTCCATTTTTATTCTATGGTGCTCAGTTTAGGACAAGCATTTGCTGGGAGGAGGAATGTTTGCAGTTGCTGCTCCCCCACCCCGCGCGGCGGCTGCCGGAGCTTTGCAGCGCAGCACCATGTGACGGGATCAGCACGCCAACAACAAAACCCAGCTCCACATCGGCTGCGGGACCGGGCTGGAAACCCTTGGCGCTTCCATATTCCCAGCTAGTGAAGCCAGTGTTTGTGTGCTGAGAGTACTCGGCACTCAAACATCCTCCGAGAGGGGAGACCGCCCTGCAAGACAAGGACGGGGAAAAAAACAGAGCCCAGCAAAAACGATGGATGCGACAGACCCAAACAGGGAGCAGGAATGAAATGAGGCCAGCACTACACTAGCTGGCTTGATGGTTCCTCTGCTTTATTTAAACTGTCTTTGCCATCCGCTTTCAAAGCAAGCTGAAGGAAGAGGCAGGTTTCTTTGTTAATGTACCAATATAGCGTGGGACATCGGGAGCGTGGGCACGCGGCGTTGGCTGAGCTGTGTACAGCAATTGGGGAGGGCACCAACGCCAGCACAGCCTCCCCTTTCCCCAAACTCTGCATTACTGTCAATCTCTCCTAGTTTCCTTCGATGCCGGGTTTAAAACTGTAAGAATTTGATTTAACAGAATGAACTGCAGTGCTGTGGTGTGCTGCGCAAAGAGTCAAGGAGATCCTATATCAACGCTATGCATTACCACCGAAACACTGCCCCAGGAAATTTAAGTATAAGCAGGCAGAATGTTGTTCTAATTGTTATGTTAGTACCTTCTGCAGCAAATTAATGCATGAAACATTTTCATTTCGGTACATAAGTTTGTGTGTGTCTGAGTTAAACATTTATGTTAATGGACCTTCTGGCAGATCTGTAATGTTTCAAATACTCTTGTAGAACAGCTTTTTCTAAATACATCATTTAGCAGTTCTTTCCCCATTTTCTACCTGATCTGGGGGCATGCAGGAAGGGAAACTATTTCACAGTTTTAAAAACCTCCTGCTTGAGTAACTACAAAACTCAGCTGCATTCAGGCAAGGTAGCAATTAAGCCTGCACTGCCACTAGCAATGTAAACTGTATTAAAAAAAAAAAAAAAATTAAATCAAAGGCACACTAATAGCCAGCATATGCTGTGATCATAACACCCTGCATAAGCATGCTGCACTCCCCAGCCACCGCGTGCAGGCTGCACCCCGCTTCCTGCACCCAGCCCTGCTCCCCGTGGCCCTGCCAGCCCCGAGCATCCCGCTGGGCTGCGGCAGCTGCCGGCACGTGGTGCCTGGGCGCCCAACCATGGGCACGGCAGACCTCTGGCCACGGCTGCCCTCTCCCTGTAGCACGGCTCCTGGATGCTGTCACCATGCTGGCTGCCCTAGAAACCCTTGGTTGATCTCCATCCTATAAATCTGACAGGAGGACACACACGCGGCGTTGGGATGGCTGCCAGGATCCTGGAGCGTGCCAGGACGCAGCACTGCAGGGCATGGAGCAGGGAAGGTGCCCTCCGCCCCTGCAGGTGCCCATCAGGCTGGGGGTGATGGGCATTTCTGGCTGGCAGGGGCATGTGCCGGGACATGGCACACATCCGCATGCAGGGCTTGGGAGGGGTGAGGGCTGACCCCAAACTCTCCGCAAGCCCATGCTGGGACCTCTCAAAAGCGCAAGCGGGTCTCAAGCCATCCCCGACTCCTGAGGCTGCCTGCAGCCCTGGTCCCACATCTGCTCGCTGCTGGTGTCCCCTGAATTGGCATTTCCCCATCTCTGGCTACCTTGGTGCTCAGGCAGCTGCCAACCTCTGCCATGTCGCTCTCCATTTACGGACTCCCAGCTCCCTTGACCTGGGTAATTAGAGCCTACGTGTTAACTGGAGTAAATTCAAAGATGGGAGTCACAGGCATAAATTTCCAAGCACAGTTGAGGACGATGCCTTAGCAGACCAGTGCTGGGCCAGTGCTGTTGCCGGCATGGCCACGCACCATGGCTTGGAGGCACAAGGAACAGCGAGGAGGCGAGTGCCCCCGGAGTGGGCCTGCCCCAGCCCGAGGCGGTCTCATGACCCCCATTCCCATGTTTCTGGGGCTCTCAGGCTGGGATGGCAAAGGCTTCCCTGGGAGGCAGATGCCTGGCACCGAGCAGAAGTGCAAGAGCAGAGCCTGCTCGGCCGTGAATTAATGTTGCTGAAAGCACCTGGAATAAGACCAGGGTTTATGGCCACAGCAGTTGCAGGCAGGTCCCAGGGAAGGGGTGTACGACGAAAGGTCACTGCAAAAGGCTGGATGGAAGCTGGGGTGAGCCTGAGCCATCCCCACTGCCTCCCCGGCTCCGCAGGTCCGGGAGCTGGCTGCAGCTCCAGCAGGAAGGGAGCCGCTTGGGGTGCCCCATCCCGGCGGAGGAGGACAGGAGGACACTTCTGGTGTGCCAACCAGCAGCTGTGCACCGAGGGCAGCCAGACCCGAGACACGACGCCTCCTCCCAACTCACATCCCGCTATCTCTCTGAAAGCAGTACCTGTAAAAAATGTAACTTCTCTGACAGAAGTGCTATTATTCTTGAAATATGTGACTAAATATTGCACAGTAAAAGCATTTTCCCTCTTGAATTAATTACATTTCACTTTTCCCCCCCTCTTCATACGTAAAGGCTTTCACTGTCCAGCAAAGGAGGCCCTCCGCTGCTGAGCAGATACAAAATTTGGCAAGCCTCATTTATCCTTAAATTTATAATTCAACAGATGCTTTTGCTAACGCTTCTTGATAACGTTGCAACAGAAACACAAGTCTTAATTCCTGGGCATGGGAGGCTGAATGCGAATATAAGTATTTCTGTTATTTTTTTAATCCTGGTTTTAAGTATTACACTCCGCATGGTTTCCGAATCAGTTTAAACTTTCCTGGAAACTTTTATAATAAACAGTCCTGCAACATAATTTGATGTTTTTAAATGAAAGCATCCAAGCTAATCTATACAAATTAACAGATGTCCTCCTGAAACAGTTAGAAACAAAGAAATGCAGATGCGAACATCATCAGCATCCAAATGAGCTTATTGTAGGACCCTTTAAGGCACATCTGAGCATAGCTCCAGCCTGTAGTCTACCTTTCAACTTGCAAATGACAGTGTCACCAAACACTGTCCTTCCATCAATCAAGCTGGGTCATGAATATACAAAAGGCAGCAGAGAAGCTGGCTACCTCCTGCAGTTCAACTTGGCCTAATTATCTGGGCCTTTCTTTTTGTTCCCGTCTGAAGGGTATACACCCAGTCAGCTGCTGGGCAGCCCCAGGCCTCATCACGGGAGGTTACGCACACTGACCCTCCTGCGGACAGCCAATGCAAGTTAAATGTGAGCACCAAATGTCATCTTTCTTATTCATCATTATAAAACTTCCCTCCCCTTTCAAAATACCAATCTGCTGCCATTTTCAGACCCTCCCCCGCACCCCTCCAAGCTGTCATTTCGCAGCGCTCGCTGCCAGTCGAGTGAATTAGCATCCTAACTGATGTGCTGTTATTCTCCCATGCATCCCTCGGATGCGTTAACTAATGACCTCCCCCCAGAAAATCCATCCGCTCCCAGCGCCTCCTCACCGGTCGCGCAGCTCCAGCTGGCTCCTTCCACAAGGTGGGAGCCGCCAAGCCGACGGCCGCCCGTAGGAAAAGGCCTTTTCCCAGGGAGAGCGGCTCTTCGCGTCTCATCCAGAGCAAATCGGTGCTAACGTGCTGCTGTCATGTGCCACTGGCAGTGACATGAGCCTGAGTGCTCCCAGGCCACCAAGTCCCTGAGCAATGTCACCGCAGTGCCTGTGCCAGCACCAGGACCCTTCCTCCCACGGCGAGGACTGACTCGTGGCAGAGCCATGTGTAACATCGGCCAGCGGCTTTTCTCCAGGAGGGAACAAAAGCAGAGCCGGGCCATTGCCCTGGCCAGGCTGCCCTGCAGCCCTCCCCGCACCACTGCCACTGCTGCCAGGCCAGGGGACAGTGCTCAGGGGGCGAGGAGACCCCGAGAGCAGCCCGGGCGCGCCGGCGTGCAGCCGTACCTTTGTGCACATAACCCTGACTGCGCCTCAGAGGGCTGCAGGGGGCCGGAGCAGATGGTGCCCCGGCCCCGGGGTGCTGCGGGAGGTGCCAAGGCCTCATGGCGGGCTGTGGGGACACTGCCCGGCCTGGCGGTAGCTCGCCCTGACAATCATCACCCCTGAGCTCCAGGAAACAGAGCCTGGCTGAGGCACAGACCCGCGGCCAGGGCTTCCGACTTGAACACCTCAGCTTTGTAACAGCTTCAACTCCTCAGCCGTTCGATCCTGTCATTTACACTTTTTTCCAACAGATTTTATATCACTTGCTGCAAACCAGCAAAAAGCCCCCCACCTGCCCCCAGTTATATACCAGGTCTGGCGAGAGCAATCCCCCAGTGACGGGTGTCGTCCCCATGACCAGGGGTGAGATGGACACACAGGGCAGGAGCACCCACAGACCTTGTGCTGCCCTTGCCATCAAAGGAGGCTTTTGCCCAGGCTTAGATGTGGGGGCCACTGTAACGGAGAGGGGGACTGTCCCCAGAGAGGCAGAGGAGGAGGAGGAGCAGGGTCTTCGGGAAGGGCCAGATCAGCATTTCCTCATGCCAGCGCAAGGCCATGGCAGTGCCGTGCCCATGGCCCAGTCTGCACGAGGTCTCTGGGCGCTCCAGCATGCCGGTGACCATGCACGGCCTCGGCCTCGCTGCCACCCAGCGCCCCAGCAAGGGGGAGACGGGGCGACCTCCCCTCGCCCAGCGCGGGGGCTGGTCTGCCCCTGCCCCGCCACCCCCTGTGCCGGGAAAGGGCTCTCAGAAGTAAAAAGACTTTTGAAAATGAAAGGCAATTCATGTAAGTGAAATAGTTGAAGGCCTGAAATTCCCTGTAGGACCCCAGAAACTCTAGAAACACCGAGCAGGGAAGAAATCTTCAAATCCCTCTTTTAGAATTAAAATCACTTTATAGACTACCAGAGCTAGAATAAATGTGGGAGGAATTTTAATGAGTGCAGGTATTTCCTGCCTATAAATGATTGTCACCTGGTGAGAGGATTGATCTCGGGGGTGGGAATGCCAGGGTCGGCTCGGCACAGCCTCTCGCCCTGGCTCCAGCCGCGGGGCCCCCAAGCTTGGCCGACCCCGGCAAGCCCTGCTGTGTCCCAGGCACAGACACCACGCACCCTGCCGCAGCATCAGGATCAGCCCTCACTATGAACACACGCAAACACCTGCAAAAGCCGCCTGGCGGCAGACGTGGGAGCCGTGACCCCATGCCATCTCCCTCCTCTGTCCGGGCACGAGTGGGCATAGGGCATTCCCACAAATCCCTGTTCAGGGCCGTCCATAGAGCAGCAGGGACTTAGCGAAAAGTGAATCCTGGAAATGACCTTTAGAAGGAAACTGCAGCACAGATAATTTATCACATAGAAATGAAAGCAAAAATAAAATCTGCATACCTAATTTCTTTTTCCTTTCAAAGCTTGGTATCTGATTTTGCAAACTGTATTATATATGTTTACATTTCTATAAAAGCAAGTGCTCCTTGGAGGAGCAGCTTAGGTAATTCACATTTGCATCATGTGTAGCTATGATAAATAATAAATATGTAGCTGATAAATGGTACTGTGCAACTGGAAGACCTATTTTTTATTGAATGGCTGACTAAATACTCATGTAAAAGTCATAACTTGATGCTTCTTTTACCCTGGGGCTGCAGTAATTTATTGTCGTAATTTATACACGCTGCCTTGGTGAGGGGACAGTTTTAGACTAGCCCAGGGACTGCCCCGACCCACCGGCTCCTCCCTCTGGGTGCATGGCTGGGGGGAGGTCCCAGAGGATGTGCGATGGGTCAAATCCTGGTGTTTGGGGTGAAATGGTGCCACGAGAGCAGGGAAAAGGCAAGCACGGAGTCACCCCCTGGCATTATGTGGGGCTGCGGTGCATGGTATGCAGTGCACCGCATGTGGTGCATGGTATGCGGTCGTGGCAGAGCAGAGGGACCATCCTCCCTGGGACTCCGGCATGGGATGACACGCAGGAGGGGACCTTGGCTGCTCTGGCACCACCAAGTCTGCATGGTGCTCTCACACCACCAGCACACGCTTCAGAGCCACGCGGGCACAGGGACCCAAGGGCACAGGCACCTGCACATCACAGCACGTCTTCCCCGCACTCACAGGTGGCAGCAGGAGTCTGTCCTCCCCTCGGCCCGTGTCCCATTCCTGGTGGATAATGAATCCCCATCCCAGGGCTAGACCCCTCTCAGGGGGACGTGATTTCAACCCCACTCGGGTCAGGAAATCTCTGCCCTGCCCACCCCACTCTGACTTCATGAAACTGCTCCCGGGATTTCACCGATAGCCTAAAATCTGCAACTCAGGCAGGAAAAGTGAGGTTCATAAAGCAAAGACCTACTGCCCAGCCTGTGAGACAGCGACCATAAATCCTGCCGTGTACAACGGCTGAAACTTTTCTTTAAAAAATGTACAGAGGACAAAACCATCCCTCCCAAAACACAAGTGGGCCCCATTGCTGCCAACGATCAACAGGATTAATTGGAGAAGGAATTTAAGAAATATATTCCAGGCAATATTCTGCCTTTGATAATTTAGAGGCAGCCATGATAACCACTATTTGTACATGACAGTCATATGAAATAATAAACCTTGCTAGCTATAA
Source organism: Larus michahellis (assembly GCF_964199755.1). Lineage (NCBI taxonomy): Eukaryota > Metazoa > Chordata > Aves > Charadriiformes > Laridae > Larus > Larus michahellis. Next base: position 9,017,331 of record NC_133910.1, read on the forward strand.
ACATTACCAAATTCTGACACTATTGATTTATTATGTCTAACAGTGACATCAAACCGAACAACTGACAGAAACAATGTTACAGCTTTAAGAGCAGTTTGTCAACGATTAATTCTGCCAAACGGGGTTTAGTTTTATGCTGGGACTGCTTGTCTAGCAGTTGTCAATCCAAGCAAAAATTACTACTGCCACACGTCTGCTCACGCCAGCCCGAGGCGCCGCTCCACTAGCCCTCATTACCCCTATCACTGCAAATACAGATGCAAGGCCAGTCCCTATTTAATATGCGTGTTAATTATGCAAATTATTAATTGGGCTGGTGCTTGAGGACTTGTGTTTATGCCCAGATTAGAGTCAATAACTGTATCACACAGCATTTTAAGCCTGACCTGTGACAGAAATAAAGCTGTGCTGAAAGCGACATTTTCTCCTGCCTGCGCGGTGCTGCGGCTCCTCGCCATGCCGGCTGCAGCGGCTGCAGCGGCTCCGCCAGGCTCCACACAGGGCCGGGCCCCAGGATCGCTCCCGCGGGCAGTGCCAGGCTGCCCGGCCCCCGCCCCACGGAGGGGCTCGGCTGCTCCCAACAGCCCCCCAGCGCACGCCCCCTGCTTTCCAGGTATTTTTGCAGCCATTTTCTCTTCCAGTGGGAACGTGGGTTTGCGCTATTTATATTACACTGTCAATAAAAAGTGTATGACATGATATTATACGTTGTAAATTCGTTTGATTTTTTTTTTTTTAAATCTAATACATTTAAAGGCGCAAAGATAGAGGGTAAAGCTATGAGGCTTTTCCAATTAAAATTTACAGCAGACAATGTTGTAAATTTTATACAGTTGTAATGCTTGCTGCAGTTGTGCTGAAATGGGAACTATTGATCAGCCTGATTTCCCAGGATACACGAGGGGGAAACAAGGTATTGCACAAGCAGAAACAAAACTTTCATTTGTAAAGCCTTCTATTATACTTTACTGCCCTCATTTGGTTCCAGATGCATCTCTCTTAGCAGAAGAAATAAGGTCAGAGCCTCTTCCCAACAGAATAATGGAGCAGAGGTGAAGAGGGAGCTCCATGGCTCTGCGCTGCGCCCACCCTTTGCAGGCTCACCCAGCCCAGGTGCCAGGGCCGCGGTGCGGCACGGGGCCACCAGCGTGAGGCCACCAGCACGGTGGAGGGGGCTCACCAGAGCCCCAGGGCCTGTGCCCGGAGCTGCCCAAGGGGCCCCTCATGACAAGAGAAAGGCTGGGGGCCCTGGAAAGTCATCTCAGGAGCAGCGAATCCATGGCTCCAGCAAGGATAAGATTTACAAATGCACCCAGCCTGATTTACCGAGTGGAACTTAGAAGATGGCCCATTAAAAACAAAAGGGGGAAGGCACAGGGACGTGGCCGGGAAGAGGCACGTGCTGGGTCACGTGCCATGTATTTGCAGACACGCAGGCCGCGACGGCTTTTCCTCACAACAAAAAAACAGAGAAAAACCATGTCATGCAATATTTCATCCAAGTCGCTGGTGTTGCTACAAGGGGCTGGCACAAGGCACGGGGCATGGAGGCATGGATCTGAGGTGTGCAGCGTCCCGTGGCACCATGGGACGGTGACGGCTCCAGTCCCGGCTGCATGCGGCCACCAAAGGCCTCCTGGAGCTGTTGGAAGGGTCAGCCAGGCCCTGCGTCACGCCAGCACTGGACTCTCGCGCGGCCTCACCGGCGGCACCAGCAGCAGCTGGCCTTCTGATGCCAGGTTTTGGGGCCAGCAGTGTCAGCGGGCGGTGAGGGTGCCGAACAGCGATGGTGAGGGGCCCAGCAGGGGAGAGACGGAGCGGTGAGAGGCTGGTGCCCATCCTGAAGCACTGGGGAAGGGCCGGTGAGCCGCCAGCACCTGCCCTGCTCTGCCCAACAGCACTCGTGAGGGAACGCGAGGCACGGCAAAATGGCCCTGGGCCACGCCGTGAGAGAGCCCGGCCTGTGTTGCAGTGGCCCATGGGGCCATGGGGGCAGCACCCCATTGTGCCCTCACTGCGGAGCAGGCACTGCCCGGCAGCATGGCCACCACCCCGGCACTGCCGGCTTTCTGCTCTTCTCTCGGCTTTTAGTCAGGTTCAGACCAGACACACTCCCTTCTCTATGGAGAAGATAACAGTTTTTAATAGAAAGCCTGGCAGAAACGGAGCTGCTGCCCATCCAACAGCTCCGTGAGTCTACGCTAAGAGCATTTACATATGAATTATGGTCACCTTCAGACTCAAATCTGATGTTCTCTTTCATTTACACATTTTTTGCGGTTCTTTCTTCCTTGCAGCCCGACAACTGTGCCAGGCCCTGGGTGCTGAGCTTTCTAGGAACACCCGTGCCGGCTCCCGTGCAGCAAAGCTCCTCACTGGGGTCCCCCCAGCTGCCGCCGGGGTCCCCGTGCGGCTGAGCACCTCTCCCCAGGGCAGGGCACCCACCACCGGTGTGCAGGGACCGAAACTCGGCACCTCCCTCAGCACCCTCCCTGCGAGCGACCGGCTTCCAACAGTGCCGCCCGGCGCTGCACGGCAAGCTAAAACCTGCAATGTCACCTGCCTGAACTAAAGGGAATTTAAAACACAAACAACAAAGCCAGTGCTAAGTTAAATGGAGAAAAAAAAACAGACAATGGAGGATCCCAATAATGGGAAAAGATAACAAAGCCCCTGGATCCTAGCATCTGGCACTAAATGCACTTTTCTGTAAACTGAATGGCGGCTTCCAAACTGCGCCAAGCATCACTCCTTTGCCAAGGCAGTAAACAGCTTTTATCAGCAATAATGATGGCATAATCCCAGCTAAAAAGGAAAGTAACATATGGCAGCAGCCCTACAAACACCATCCCAACAAAGTAGGGGGCATTTTTATTACAGCGTCCACTTGCAGAAAACCTGCCAGACTACTTCTCTCTTTTCTCCTCTCTTTTTTTACAGGTTATCATCTTCGCTGTTTGAGCTGAATGTGGCATTTGGGAGTTTTAAACTAATGAGTTCATTTTTCTAGGAAAAAAAAAAAAAAAGAAAAAAGAGGGAGATAGGATACCCAGCACTGACAGATGACAACGAACACAAACAGTCTTGTGAAATGAACATATATGCTTAACACAGTGCTGGGGAGAAATAAATGCTGCAAAGGTGCCACATTATTTCAAATATTATTATAGAGTTTAGTCTTAGGTGCAATGCTGTGTTTGGAAAACAAATATGTGGGAAGTAATAATTCAGAGCTTAAACAATTTTTTTCTCTAATGATGCAATATGTTATATAGGAGCACTGCTAATAGGTCAGGTGTAAATCAGTGCAAATTTTGTTTACAAGCTGATTTCAAAAACAAAATTAATCTAACATTATTAACCTTTTTTAATGGCTGGCATCCTCATTTATATTTGTGGATCTAATATTCACAAAACTGATTTTAAGCCCAACTGTGTATTTATCAAAAGCAGCATGAGACACAACGCCCGTGTGAAACACACTGGGGTGGACTAAAGGATAGTTTGCCGTCACACTGTCTTGCTTTTAATTGATGAAAGAGCGGTTCACTTTTTCCCCGTCTTTTATGATTTGCTGAAATACCATCTCCAAATAAAGAAGAGATTCCAATCTCACTTTGGCTCTGCAATCTTGTCATGCAATTATTTGAAAACATTACGATTCACTAATTATCATGCTAATTATTTTGCCCTATACATTTGCCATCATGTTGTGCAATTAAACACAGAGCCCAAACCTTTGTTTACGCCATGCAAATGCGTGTGCTGATTGGGGAACGAGTGGGGAAAAGTGGAGGAATGCACTAATATTTTTTTTGACATCTTTACCTATAAATATTTTTTCAGACTGAAAAATGTATCTAATAGCTCCACTCACTGATGTGCACTGCAGTTTACCACAGTGTCTATATTTCTGTTGTCAGTTTTACAGTATCTCCCTTCATTAAACCTATCAAGTTTTCCTTTTGATCATGCAACCAAGGCCAGAAGACAGATATCTTCCTGGAACAGAGCAGTCTGCCAAGTCTTTCACAAGACCAGCTTTAACCTCCCTATTGATTTTCTCAACACTGCAGCCATTCATTGTTTGTGACATTTGGCTGTCGGCTCTTTAACACCCTTCAACCAAATCAATTTCATATTTTTGTCAATGCCCTGCTAGAGGATGAGCAAAATGGGAAGAGACTTAGCATGATTTAGAATGTTGATTTTCTAGAGCGGTTTTATCTGTAGTTTTTACAGGCCTTATAAAGTTAATTCAACATGTTTATTTAAGCATATGTAATAAATTGGGAGAGAAGCACTACCAGAGTTAAGTTTCAAATTCCCCAAATTTCATTCATGAAGGAAACTAAATTATGATGTCAATGTCAGTAAAAATAAATGTCCAGCCATCCTGTTCCCTCCAAAACCAAAATACAAATTAGGCAGGTCCCTGCCCGGCCCTGCCCGCTGTGCCAAGCCCCTGTGTCCGCACCATGCCCCAGCACCGACAGACACACTGGCAGCGCCGGCACCTCTGGGGGGCTCCTCCACCACTGCCCCTCCGCATGACGAGGGGTAGCGAGGCTGGGCCCCAAAAGAGAAATAATTGTGCTTCCGAGCAACAGACGCTGGCAAACAGGGCTTGCAGAGCCGGCGGGCGAGCTGTGCCCTGCGCAGGGGGCGCGCGGGAGATCGGAGCCAGATCCTGGATGCCGGAGGGACAAGGGAGCCCCGGGCAGCTCGGCCCGGACTTGGTCTCCAGCCGAGACCCTCGCACAGCAGTTGTACCTGTCAGTGCCCCATTTCAGGGGTGCTGTTGTCCCATCACCGCGGGCAGCCCTGCTGCCATGCACTGCTCCAGGTGCTGCTGGCGGGAATGGGGACATGTTGCCCTGGGAAAGCAAGTGGGCAGCCCGGCCCTCACCATCCCTGAGCATCCCACGACCCACCAAGCCAAACCCAGGGGACTGGTAAAACACAACCACGGCTCCAACCCAACGCAGCCAGCACTGCTGTAGTGTGTCCGTCACACGGTGGACGTGGGAAGGAGAGTCAGCTGAATGCCCAAGATGGGACGGCCGGGTCCGGCCCCAGCCCCCCACCTGCCCCCCGAGCCCACACGCCATCGCGCTGACCCGCAACGGACCCCAGCGATGCATTTTGTGGCTCAGGGGCAGCCTGGGCTTTCCATGCCCTCCCATTTTCCGCTGCGCACCGGTCTCTCTGGCCGGAGCAGAGATGTGCCAACAGACCGGGGCACGCGTAGTGCTATGGCTGAGGTCGGCATGCCCCCCCCGAGTGTGCACAGCCTCCGAGTGGCAGATACTGTAGTGGGAATCATTTTTACACAACATATTCATCTGATAGACCAGCGGCATTAAAATGTGTATTAACAGCCTGGCAGCTTGAACAGCTTATTTGGAGTCAGTAGGCACTGCGGTGTAAATATGTATTTAGGGCATTTCTAGGATGCATGTTAAAGACGCAGCAGATTATACCCGCGCCTCCCTGCACACCTGGATTTATGCTGTGTTTATTAGAAGGCCTATAGATACCGTAGGCTTGGTAAATATTGTTATGGAAGCAGTTACTGCCTGTAATGATCTAGTCTGATCTTTTGTGTTTGTCTACACATCCCCTCATGCTTCTGGTTTAATCTCCTACCCTCAGGAGGCACATCCAAAGTCAGGACAAAAACGCTTTTGCCGCGTAGGATGAGGGACTCGTCTCGTGTCCTACCCCAGCGCAGAGGTTACACCTTCCTGCGCGCAGCCCCCGGCTCCTGGGGAGCAGGGACTGTCCTTCGCATCCTTCCCCTCTATTTTTAACTGCTGATAAATTGGAGAGACTCCTGGTTAAACCGTGTTGGTTTCAAGGACATGGAGGACAGTGATGGTAGCAGTTGACACTTCATTACATCAGAGACGCGAGTGGGAGGGGACCCCCCTGTCCCCCCGAGGTGGCTGGGGGGGGGAGCCGGGGGCTGCTCCCACCCTGCCCATGCCCCTCGGGGTGCCCAGCCCCGCAGCGCTGCAGCACGCACCCCCTGCCTGGCCTGTGCAGGGCAAGGGGCCATGCCCCCGCAGCTCAGCAGTTTGCTGGAGACCCCCCCATCTCTGCAGGTAGGGGACAGCTCCTGGGGGGCTGCCCCGAACCCCTTCGGCTGCAAGAACCCCCCAGGCGGGGGCTGCGGCGCTGCCAGCATCACGCCCAGCAGTACTGTGGGAAGAGGCCTGATGAGAAATGAATTTGAAAAACCAATTGTAAAAAATAGTTTTTAAGTCTCTCAGCCTTGCCCCTGGGGAAGGAGGACATGGTGTGTTTAAAATACCGTGCTTAAAATAAAAAATATTCTCCGTGCTGGCAACTTATTTTGCCGGGTTCCTGATATTGCTGTTTCCAAGACCACGTGCACACCAGACCCCCTCTTCCCCGGGGATGCCACAGGACAGCTAGAGCCAAGGTTAAAAATAAAGCTTTCAGGATGGTTTCCCAGCCTGGTGTCCTTCAAATGTGGACTACGCCCAAACCAGTCCTCCACTAAACCTCAGCTGATGGCGGATGGACGGGATGGGATGGGACGGGACAGATGAGTGGATTCCCATACACGGTGCCCAGCACAGGGGGCTGGAGCACAGTGGCCATAGGACCCTCAGAGCAGCTGCTGCTCCGGGGTACCCCAACATCTCTCTCCTGCAGCTGATGCAAGAACCCAGCGGGAAGAGAGCATGGAGCTCCTGCAAACACCACCCCACTTCACCCCAAGCCAGCCCTCCCCTCCCCAGCGTCTGCTCCTGGTCCACCTGCTCCATGGAAGGTGCAAAGTCCATGAACCATTCCAGCACAGCAAGAGGGACCTCAGCGCCAGAGATGGAGGGGAAGGCACCCCTCAACTCCCCACAGCTGGGAGAGGGGTCCCAGGGTGGGGGTGGCAGGACACAGCCACATCCACCCTGCCCCAGCCCCCCCACGCCGCCCGCCCTCCCTGCGGTGCCTGGGGCCAGGGCTGCTCACAGCGAATACAGGCAGAATTTATCTGTGCAGCGAAAAGCCGTTTGTCCCACAATTCTGTTTGTGTCACGTATGATCTCAACTCGTTTATTTGCCCAGGAGTCTGCCCTAAAGCCTCCCCCGGCTCCCAACACCCCGAAATGGCTGTGGGCAGCCGGGTGCCTCTCCTCTGCCGCAGGGACTCCTGCAGGATGGCTGAACCTGGGGTCTTAAAACTGCCCCACCGCGCCAGGAGGAGCCCTGAGTGTGTCTGTCTTCCCAAGACCTTCCCAGGCTTTTTAACCTCTGTTTTCCCACCGTTTCCTATTGCCACATGACCAATGTATGCGATAGTCCAGGAGAGAAACTCTGCATGATTTAACAAGAAAAAACATTAAAAAATAATGGGACGGGTGCTCAGCTGGTGTAAAATATCATCACTCCACCGAAGCCATTAACAATTTGCACCAGATGAGGATCTGTCCCAAGGTTTGGAGGTGTCCACACAAAAAAAACCTCAGCTGCGGGTTTTCAGCACGCCCCGACTGGGAGCCCTGTGCAGGGGCACAAGCCCTTGCTGGTGTTTTGATCAGAGCTGCCTTTCAGAAACACTATGAAACAATGCACCCAGACTTTGCTTTTTTAAATAACTGGTTTTCCAAATGAAAGCAAGATCCTGTCCAGTCTCAAGTGGAAAAAATGCAAGGATCAGATTATGAGCAGAAGAGGGGCTGCGCAGGAGGAGCGTTACCCGTTCCCATCTACCCTGGTGCCCCTACCACCCGCCTGCCAAATGCCCCGCGCTCCTGACGCCGATCAGACACGCAGGGAGCTCTCTCTGTGGGGCCAGGGCTGCATCCCAGCGGGAGGAGGCTGCGGCCACTGGCCTCCGACAGGCACCTGGACCCCGGAGGCAGCACGCTACGCCCACGGCCCTCCCTGGGCGCTCGGCACCCACTGGCACCCAGTGATAGCGCAGTGGGGCTGGCATTGGAGTCGCTCCCACCACCCTCCCCTGCATTGGAAATACCCATCGGGGGCTGCTGGAGCGTCCCGGCTGGCCGGGACATGGAGCCGAACGGCCCTTATCAGACGGGCCTCCAGGCAGGAGACCCGGCTGCTCCAGCACCGCGATCAAGGAGCTCCCAAAATACCAGAAATACGATTCAAAGCATTTTTCATGCCCAATGGAGCGGCAAAAGACCAGCCTGAAAAATGTGTTTTAATATTTTTACTATTGTTTTTAGTTTTCTAGCACCGGATAGGAAGACCTGAGAATTTCTTGCTTGCAACAGCCCCAGAATATTCCATTATTCCCCTGTTATTTTACTGTGGGATTTTTCCCACTGTGCCCCAATATCCTCATATTTTCAGCTGCAGCGTGATTGCTTTGATGATGCCTTAACCTAGAAATAGTCTGCAGTTGTTTACCCGCTGGTAGAGCTTCAAATATTATATTCTCACATTTTTAAATCAGTGCAGACACCTGAGACAAAAAGTGTCCCAAAAGCTGCCTACAAGAGCTACATGCTGGTCACTCTTTCTTGTCAAGGTTGATTTATTGCCTCCTTGCTGTTCAATTTCACATTTTGTCCTCATCATATCCGTGGCTCATGATCATTCTAGGCTGACCCTTGTAGGGCAGGCAGGGAATATTGATAAAACAATTATCTGTTAGCCGTTCATTTGATTTTCCATTTCAATTACGGATTGCACGAGGCAAAAGGAAAAAGATTGCATCATTGATTTTTCTACCTTACAACAGTAAAGAGTTGCTTTGATGGTTATAAAATGAATGCAACTCAACCATGCTTTTAAAGGTCATATTTTTTGTTTTACTATATTTCTTAAAAGCCTTAATATATGCAACCGTACAGGGGGGAGAAGGCTGTATCGTCAGATCAGATAACTAGATACAAAGCACACGTAACGTCAAAGAAACGCAGGTGAAAAAAAGCCTTGCTCTAATGTATTTACAATAAATCTGATCTTCCCCGGCAAACTCCTCAGAATCATTCCGCAGCCGCGCCGTGGCTCTGGAGTCAAACGCCTGCCTGCAAATGCTTCTCCTCGCGTGTAGCTAAGGAGAATTTAACAAGCCGTTCCTGGAGAAGTGGCCTCCTGCCTGATGGCGAGCGCCATGCTCCGTCTCCCGGCCCCGCCGCATTACTGCACATTAAGAGTTTGTTCGGTTCGCGCAATATGCAGAGAGCGGCTGCGGAGAGAGACGTATTATCCCTGCTAAACAGAACTATGTTAAAACTTCACCTATCTGAAGGGATGATAATGTGCTCTTGCCAGGCAGTGATCCGGGACGGTCACACTGGCGCGGGAGCGGTGCGGAGCCCGCGGCACTCCATCACGGTTCAGCGCCCGGCGCAGCTCCGGGGGATTTTCACATGGCCGACCCTGGGAGAGGTTCAGCCTTTGATCAAGGTTTAGCGTGCCTGGAGTGGCCGTGGCGCAGGAAAGGGCTTCCATTTTCTGTGTCACAGGGTGCCAATGTTGATCTCCTTAAAGCCCTAGAGTTTTCTTCCAAGACTGGATTACGCTCAGCAATTAAGGTAATGAACTGGCTGAGGTAACAAAGCATAATGATCTCTTTTGTCCTCTGAATGCTTATGAACTCCGCTCATTCACAATAGTCTGGAATGCGAAGCTTTCTCCAACACTGCGCGGCTTAAAACTGTGTAAAAATGATTACTTCCATTATGCCTTCATGGTTTGACATTTTTAATTTAAACACCTGTAATATTTAAGCATACTTCTCAGAACCAAAATACCCACTCTCAAAGAATGCTAGCTTACATTCTTGTAATATTTTGACATCTTATGAGTATTATTTTAATGCCTGAAAAGATAATGTGATGAATCCATTGCAAATATATCAAAATATGTGTATAGGGGACTGTTGCTCGCTTTTTGTTTCAAAACAATGGATTTTTCAAAATAAGGCACAACAGCTGAGAGAGCTGTAATATTTTCATAAGGCAGTATATCGTGTCAGTAACGGAAACAGCCGAACCACATCGTCTCTGCATATGTGCAGGCAAACGCAACAGAACTTTTGCTTCAAATCAAGCCCTTTTATGCCATATTAAATACCAGCTTGCACACTGCAATCCTTTCCAAGCACAGGGTATTTGGATGCAGCTATTTCACTTTTTTAAAGCGTTTACTTAAGGCTTTATTTATTTATTTTGAAACATCTGGCTACTACTTTTACATTTTTTTCAAATTTTTTGCATGATATAAACCTTCTGCACTGCAGAATCCGCTGCACTCTGATCTTTCATCTTAACACATTTCCAGCCCCAAATTTCACTTCAATCTCACCTCATCTCTCCATACTACATTAACCCCTGGCAATTGCCTTCCAAATGACCCCATTAAGCTGTAATTGCCTCAGCAGGCCTGCACTTTCGCTTGTAATTCTGTACCTCTCATCTCCCAGACGTTCTCTCAGCATCATTTCGTGTTCTGGCTCCCTTCACTGAGCTCAGCTTATGACCTCGCTGCACCATGGCCGAAATGACTACTAAAAGCATAACAGAGACGGAATTCCATTACTTATTTTTAAAAGTTCTCTGGTGCCCTAATGTAATATTCTTTGGGGAGTGTTGTCAAGGATACCAAGCACCAGCCATTAAAACCTTTTGTTTCCCAAGGCATTCCGTCTTTTATTAATAAATAAAGATAAAGAGAAGCTCATCCACCCTCCAGAAAGTCAGCGTGCGCTTGCAATGGTCTGGTACAACTTCAATCCTGATTCTGCCCCTCGTACGTGGGGAACAGCCGCGTTATGCCGGGAGCCGGGACCGGAGCCTGGCGGCGGCGGCGTGCTCTGCCCGGCACAGGCAGATAAATTAAAACCACTCTGCAGATAATTTTGCAGGAGCAACTCTGCACAGTAACGCCTGCCTTTAACGTATGCTGCCTTCCCACCTATAATGAAAATTAAAGCTGAGGGCTGAGGAGCCTTACACGTGGACACAGCGCAGAGGAGGCGGAAAGACTAAAACTATCATATCCCACTGTCAGGGCTAACAGTCTATCAAGGATAATGGGAATCCCCAATGGGGGCGAACAAAACAGCATGGAAAAAGCTGGCTAATCCTTTAACTGGGTTTGTGGCTCAAATGTGTTAAGGAGGAACCACCCGCTCACGGCTGTTGTGAGATGGCCAGGAGACATATATTTCAGATTGAAAATTAATTGGTGCTGGATCCAAGCAAGCCTTTGTAGCAAGCAGTAACCTTTTCATTTTATGGTCATGACACTGAAATATTAAGAGCCCTCTTCTCCCATAAACTATATAAACAGAGGCACTCTGAAAAATGGAGGTAGTTTTTTTCGGTGGCAGAGAAGGAGTTTTACTCTTAATTCATAATAAAACTTAGCGCCGCGGCTGAGCGTGGTGGCGGGTTCATGCTCTAAGGGTGCCGGTGCAGGCGGGGGCTCTCGGGCCCCGGCGGAGGGGATGGCACTCGCCCGGGATGCGACGTTGGGGCTGGGGCCACATGAGCATCCGCCTCCGCCAGCAGACCCCGCGGGGAAGGTACACTGGCAGCTCGCGGGCAGAGCAAGAGGTGGCCACATTCCCATCACCACCGTACCCTTCTCCGGCTGTCATGCTGAAAGCAGCTGCTGCTTGTGGGGCCGTGGGATGTGAGGCTGCTGTGCCGGCGAGAGGCACGCGCGGCACTGGAGGGCCAGCAGAAAGGGCTACCAGAGGCTGACCAACACCACACGGCTCTGCGGACGTGACTTCCCGCTCAGCAGACCCCCGCTCATAAACTGCTGGGTGCTGGGACAGCGTGTCAGAAAGGTCTTCACTTCATGCGTGACCTATTAGCTGTCTCCTTAAGCATCTGCTGCTCATCACCATCAGAGAGAGAGCGCTGGACCAGGTCAGCTCTCCCTCTGATCCAGGAGATCCATATGGTTTGGATTGATTTTTTTAACCCTATTTGTGATAATAATGAGGTACTGTGGATTTTTAGCCAAGAAATAGATTTCATCCAGGATTCCCAAATCAAAGCAGATTCCTGAAAGCTTTTCATCTCTTCTCAGCAGAAGGATGCGGAAGGCCCGTGTCTAAGGACGGCTGCATGTCCCCGATGCTGGGAGGTGACACTGCCCATGGGAGCGTGTGTCACATTAGGACTGAGGCTATTGCATGTTCCTCTGCCGGGCTCCACGCAGCCCGATGTCCTCCTTGACCTCTGCAGGACATCTCAGCGCCGGCGTGCTGACACGGGACAGTGTCTGCAAAGGCTGTCCCTCCACCCCAAGGTCACCTCCCCCGACCATCTTCAACAGAGAATCCGCGTAGATAAGATAATAAAATCAGTTGAATCCCTGATCTCCTCCAAAGGCACCAAAGGTGATAAGAAATAAACCAGAACTTCTAATGAAGGGACGGTTCCTGCTGGCGGCTGCCTGAGCTTGGCTGGCTCCTCTGGCTGCGTGCGAGCTGCATATTGCAGCAAACATCACAGCTCTGTCTGTATTTATTCTACACACTAGGCAGGAAATTTCCATTTCATGCATCACTCACATTTTGTACTGATTCTGCGAAGTCAGTGCTTACACTTAACATAAAAGCAGGAGGAACTCTAATTGGTTTGGTGTTGCTATTGTTTGAAATTTCTGTTTAGGCTCATTGGGCGCCGATTTTGTTTGCTTTTGAGTAAAGCTGGTGTTACTAGAGTGAAAAGCAGAGAGGAGGAGGTGAATAAAAAATCAATCTAACTACTTCAGTTATTTTTGTTTTCTTTAAAATTAACTTTGATTTTATCATATTCTGCTAGTCTGTAAGGCACAGATAATGCTATTTTTGTCCACACCCCGAGAAGAGATTATCACACCAACAACAGCCATAGTCAGCAGGCCTGGGTCCGTCCCGGTGCGATTATAACCACAGCAGCAAGGAGCGCCTTTACCTCCGGCTTTGCACATGAGAGACCGTGGGTGGCCTCTGAATGTCACCTGCACGCCCCGACCGCGCTGGCATGCGCTCCCCAGCACCGGGGAGCAACGCCGTGCCAGCACACGCATTTTGGTGCAATATTTTGGCTTTTCTTATTATCAGCGTAAAGAGACCTGTTGACCTTTTCCAGGCAGAGGTTACAAGTACGTTGCCAAAAACAAACCTCAAAAAGGTTACAAATACCCAAAGAAGTGAAATCACTAAAGACAAAGTACCTCCATCTCCAAAACTTTGCAATATTTCTTGTTCGTCCAGTTACTGAAGTAAACACGAGTTAGAGAAGCACTTTATCGCCATTTCCAGAGTTCCTGGACACGTCTAATGAAAACAGCAAGTCATGAAGCATAGCGTGGCATCAATGCCACAGCAGAGGCAACTGTGAAAAATGAGTTGTGCTTCTCATATTCCAGAATCCTTTTCCTCTCTTCCCAGAGAAAAGAACTAAACTAAATAACTCCATGCCCCATTTACTTCTCACCTACCTGGGGCGAGGGAGGCATCCCTGAGCTCTTCGTACGAGGCACGCCGCAGGGATGCAGCAGCCCGTCAAGGCGGGGAGGGTGAATCAAAGAATCAAATTTTAAAGGAGTATTTTCTGAGTGCCAGGGACGCTGGTGTGGAGTTAAGAAGCAAAGCAGAATTGCACGTGAAACACTACGAAAAAGGACCCCAGAATATTTTGCAGGTTTGATTGTTCTGGTCGCAAAACACGTCAACACAGCTGACCCCGCACAAGATAGTGGCCAGAGAAACCAAGTGTAAAACAAATAACCCACCTGCACGGCCGGCGAGATGCTGCCAGCCAAGCGGGCCTGTTAGAGAAGAGCAGAGGAGTTCCCAAAGCTTTCAAAGAAAATCTCCAACTTGGGAAAATTTTCTATTTATTTCCGAGACTTCCCCATCTGTGACAATATTTCTGCGGGCTGTTTGAAGTGCCAGCTGCAGGGAGGGCCTGCAGTCACGCATTGCATGGCTCCGCTCTTCTGTGATTTTCCCATCTCCGCAGGACAGCCCTGGGAGAGCGGCGGGGCGCCACAGGGGCGGCGGCGCAGTCCCACCGCCGGTGCGGTGCTTAGGGCGCGATGTTCAGCGTGACAGCTCGATGCGGGGAGCTGCCCACCAGACGTGCTCTCCGGCTGGAGGCAGCCTCGCCGCGCCAGACCCAGCACCTGCACTGTGCGCGGGCGCCCTGCGGCACCCACAGCCCAGTGTCACTGCATTAACCGGAGGAACGGAACTGTGCCGGTAACGTCGGCGTTGGACAGGCACCGGCACAGACCTGCCAGGAGACGCAGAGCGAGCAAAGCCCCACAGCCAGCAAACACGCCACGTTCCACTCAAACCAGCCAAAGCCAAGCACGCCAACGGAGATGAAAATTTCGCCATCAAGGCAATGAAGCCACAAATGCCCTGACACGATCTTGGGAGGGAAACGCAGTCCATGGAATCTCCACCCAAATGGGGCACCGCAGGAGAGCGGCTGGAGGAGCTCGTCGAGGTGGGTCCCCGGTGTCGGGGTCACATCGCTCTGGGAGCAGAGCAGTTCTCTCCTGAGCTGCGATGACACCAGTGCACCAGCCATTAGGGCGCCTTCAAGATGCTGCCCAGTTTCCACAAACAGATGGGGAAGGCTGGTAACCACTCACAGGCTGACAGGACAGATTTGCTGTGGGTTAGGGCTAAACTCCTCAGAAGGGACATTTACGGCATCATTAGGAGCCCTCCCACCATCTGTGCTGGGCACTGGAATTGTTCTCTCCTTCATCTTTGGCTGCATGTGATGAATGGCCAAGAAGAAAAGCCAGGTGTTACTCCCAGGAGGAGCTGGGCCCCCCCGGTATTCCATCCACTGCTGCCCGTGTGGCTCGCAGCGAGCCCGGGGTGGAGGCCGCGCGCCCGGCTCTGGCTGTGAAATTTGCAGCGGGGCTCCGGGCACTTGTGAGGACCCGGAGACGGGCAACCTCACTTCTACCAGTACCTTCCAAAGCGTTGTCCTTTCTGGGAGCTGCAGAGCTCGGGGCTCCCCTCCCACCTATCGCGGTGGGCAGCCGTGGGGCCCAACGCCGCCGTGTCACGGGGCGCTGCCA
Organism: Larus michahellis; assembly: GCF_964199755.1. NCBI lineage: Eukaryota > Metazoa > Chordata > Aves > Charadriiformes > Laridae > Larus > Larus michahellis. The sequence continues at coordinate 9,032,385 of NC_133910.1, forward strand.
CCCCCGGCGTGGGCAACGAGGCCCACCCTGACCCCGCGCCTCCTCCGCAGGTCAGCGCTCGGTGCCGGGCTGCCCTGGCAGGAACAGCGAGAGCGTTTATTGCGAGAGCACATGTCGGCAGAGCCATTTTTAATTGGAAAAATGAATACAATACTCTGCATCGCCTCTCTTTGAACCCTGCACCAAGAGTGAAATCTCCCGTTTCCACCAAAGCAGTTAGTTTCTATCCTAAAGGACACATCTGGTGAGCTCCATTCTTCGCTCATTCCGGCTCCTCAACATTTTTACTTTTAACTCCTAATTAACTCCTAATCCCTGAACTCCCAAGGAAATTCTCAGTTATTTTCTTTCCCGCTCCGCAGCCCCCATTGCCGGCAGACCCAAGTGCTGCTCGTTCCATCGCAGCGACAAACACGACCGTTCGGTAATGTTAACGTCTTACCCAGACTTACTCGGTCCATGTTACATCAGTCCCTGTGCAACAAACCTGAATGAACTATAGATGGGTTCTGTAATTCAAAGCAAGAACTGAGCTAGAAAGAGGAAATTATGTGGATAATAAGACACCCGAACCCCGTTCAGCAGCCCCGCTGCGGTGACCAGCCCGGCAAAGCACCACTCTGTAGCAAAGACAAACGATGAAAACTAAAAGCATCTACAGCCCCCATTATAAAATGCTTCTTATGAAACAAAATCCTCTTTTTGTAGGTAAAAATGATACAAAGCAGAAGCGACGATAAATTTTTCCTTTCAGTTTTAATCAGGCTTCCTGTTGTAAAAGCTCAGCAGACAGTGACGCGAGACACTGCCTCCCAACTTCGGTTCACCTTTGCCGTTCCACCAGGGACACCGTGTCAAGATTGTTCAGCTTTTTTGATGAGTGCTGCGTGGGTAACTAATGTGTAAATGCAGATACGTATAGAAAGCAGTTTTGACAGTGATGTATTGCAACTGGTTCCAGATGTCGGCGAGGGATGCTTGGCCAGGCACCTGGGGCTCGCCTGCCACGGAGCCGCACCAGCACCAAACCAGTCTTCAAATAGATCACAAGGCTTTAACTCTCCAATTATAATCTTATTAAACAACCATCACTCCAGCTTCTGCTTCTCCTCTTCCAGGATGCCTACAAAATATCTCTGTGTTGTTGCTCACATTTTAATTTTAATTAAGGGGAGATAAGCTGCAGTGTGAAGCTTAGCGTTAAACCCTGCAGTTTGGCTGTCAATGGGAAACTTAAAAGCAAGCTGTTGAATCACTCAAAATTAACCTTATATTAACGTTTAACATTTTTTACATCACTACACCAAAACTTGTACATTGCACATGCCAAGCCTTTAACTGGATATCCCCTAATTGCTAAAGTAAATGTTGAAATGGTGCAACAAATCCTGCATTTCCTGTGGAAGATCACAAACAGGTTGTGGATTTGCCTTGGATGTTGGAGCAAATTGCTGTGGAGGTTGTTTTAAAAAAGGAGGTCTTGCACACGATTGTAAAATCGGCTAGAAATGCATTGCTGGGAAGCCCGAGCATCCAGCCAGGATTTGCGTCCGTTGTGCCAAGGGCTGGGCAACCTGCGCACACCGGAGTGACACGTGCCCCGTGACACACCCCCAGCACCAAAACTGGCCCCCCCAAGACACTCACTCCTCCCCATTCACTAACAAGGGGGGATTTAAAATAAAAATAAAAATGTGTATTGAAAAATTAATTAACTAGTGCAATAACAGTCATACTCGATGCACAATTAATGCTGACAGGCTGCTGGGAGATGTGGCCGCAGTGGTAAGCAGGCAGAGTGCACGTTACCTTCCAAGGAGCAGCATTTAACCTAGAAAACTGATAAAGTTGCACTTCTTACAGCAGAAGTGTTTGTAGCTCAGCTCCAACATCAGTGTTTGGTCTAAAGGGAATTTTTTCAAACAACCTGTCTGTCTCCCTCCTCCTCCAACACGGAACTCGGCGCTCCAATCCCGGGCTCTCGGGGGATCACCCCCAGCTCCGCTCCCTCCGGGCAGGTTTGATACCAGCTCATTGATCAAGATAGCTGCAGAAAGCCGGCGCGCTGCTCAGCCCGGAACAAAGAGGGAGACCTGGGCTGCTGATTTTCTCTATCGCATCAAAGTGTTCAGGACACGTTTAATAAAAGCGCGAGCAGGAACGAGGAGAGGTGCCGGGAATTACGCCATAGCACCACTGCAGCGCTCGCTCCCCTTCCACCCAAACCTCGCCATCCACCGCCAGCCCGCGCCGGGCTTGGAGCCCCCGTGATCGATACCCTTGTTATGAGTAAACTGTTTTAACTATCGCCTGATCGGGTGTGTTGGGTCTGGTGTCACTCGCTGTATTGACTGGGGGGAAAAAGACAGACTGACCGGTCTCTGTTACTTTTCCAGTTGGGTCATCAAATTTATTTCTAACCTGCATTTAAATGATCAACCTGTAAAATTTTATTACTAGCACAGCATACACTAATGAATGGTGCCAGATAGCACAAGAGCCGTAAACTATTACTTCCTTTCTGCTTATAGGGCTTCTGTTATGACAAACCTTTATTAGCCATTTGTGGCATAACATAAACCACCCAGCGCCGGGCTGGGCTTTTTTTCCATCTCCTGCAGCTGCAGGATGGAGACTGTCCTAGCCGGCAGAGAAAGTTTCAGGGCCATTTTGATTGACCAGGGAGCTTTTTTCAATGACACGCTCTGCATTTTGAGACAGTGGATAGGAACCAAAGGACCTTTTGCTTCACTAAAGCAGAAACTGATAAAAAATGGCCTTTTCCTGCAGTCAGTAAGCCAGGATAGGAGGGAGATGATACAGATATCTCACACACGGCATGTTAATGTGCAAGAGCATCCTGGTGTGAACAGCCTGGCTGCACAGGCAGCGTTTCTCCAGAGGATCGGGTGTGTGCTGATGGCAAGGGATGGTGAACATGAATGTCCCGCCTGCTCCCAGCCCCACTGGCTGCAGCCGCGGGCACCGGGGCGGCTCCGGGGCCGGAGCTCGGTCGGCTCCATGGGCACGGGCATGCGCACGCCTGTGTGCCTGCGGTACTGCAGGGATGCACGTGGTGCACGCGTGTGCGTGGATCTTGCCAGATGCTGGCCCTTCTTCGCATCTTCTCGGAGGAGGACTGAGAGCAGGCGCCGTCAGCATCGTCCTTACCACACCTCGCTGCGCAGCAAACCCCCAGGAAACAGCCCCGGCCACAGACAGGAGGGGGATGGTGGTGCCCAGCTCTGGCTCGCCGCAGCCCTGGCTGGTGGAAGCCAGCCCAGCCCTTCGCTCCCCGGTGGGCTCCTCTCCGGGCTGCCAGAGCCGCCCGAGCCAGACGTGCCCCCACAGAGCCGCTGCTCGCAGCTGAGCTACCTGCGCCCGTGGGAGGGATGCTGCCTCTGCCGGGCTGTGCCAGGGGGCCGGACACGCAGGACACCAACTCTTCCAGCGTGACTCCACTTTTCTGCCAACGCTTCTCATTCCTTGGTCACTCCGTGAGGAGTTACCAGCGGTTCTAAGCTCAGGTTGAACATTACTTAAAGCACTACAGTAATTTTCACTCTGATTTTCTACTTCATTTTCTGTTTCCTGCCTAACAAACTACTCAGAAGTTGTGTCTGGAAAATCCCAACATGATTTGGGCAGCTAATACCGAGACAGAATATTGGGCAAGTAATTAAGATGGTTGGATAATTGCGAGGAATGTTAATTCTTTCTTCCAGGCTTTGTAGCTGAGAACAACGGATGGTTTGCGACCAATCCTGCCGTCAGGACGTCACACGCCGTGTGGGGGAGCGAGTCGCAGAGCACGGGGGCCCAGCAGGTGCCTACACATATGACAAACCAAGAAACCCTACAGAAAATTCCCACTATTCTGGGTGTGCTGCTGCTGTTCTCTACCTTTCACTGCCTTCGGAAGACAAGGAGGAGGATTATGATGAGACACGCAATGGGGATTATATGGCTATTTTTTCCTGAGGAGACAGGTCCTGAATTAAAATCCACTGAAGTTAATGGTTTTCTAATGGGGGTTTTCTACTTTCCCAGCCTCTGGACCAGGCCCCCGGCTCTGCACGCGCCAGCTGACCCAAGCCCTTGCACCAAAAACTGCCCCCTCCCCTCCTTTATTTTGATGGACTTGTGCACTGGGATGGGTTTGCTGAGTTAATAACTGCAGGGAACAGAATTAATACTCGCAGCGATGGGTGTGCTGCTGGGCAAGAGGACACCTGGTCCTACCTGCTACCGCGTCTCCAGTCCTGCAGGAGCTGGCTGCAGGGCCCACAGCCTCCCCCCGCACACGTTTTCTGGTTACGGTGATACAAAAGTTGCTAAGGAACACACGCGTTTCATCATTGCCATTTGCAACCAGACTACAAATCAGCAACATATTTAGAGAAGCATCCATATGCATCTCATTCTAGGTAAAATACCAAATGAGCGAAGATTTGGGCTTCAAACAGACAGGATGTAAATGCAAGTAGGAAACATATTTGGAGGCTAAGTTGGAAGCCCTTTTTCACGCAGAGAATCCTGAGCGTGGAATGGGCTGGCAGGCAGGTTCAGCCAGGCAGAAAGGCTGAGATCATTCAAGAAACAATTAGATAGCATCGTGTGGGGAGCAGAGTACTTAGCAGGGAATGCACCCTGATGCTCCGATGGGCTTTTACTCAATTTAACAACGCATCTCGCAGCCTCGCAGCCCCTGGTATCCTCTCCTCTAGGCCTGGGCAGCCAGTTGTGAAGAACTTTCCCCAAATTTTTTTGAAAATAATTCCCCGGCCTGTGACAGGGGGGCAGTGACAAGCCTACTGCGGTGGCGGGCGGAGGGGGGCATGTGGCATTTCCTAAGCTGTTTGCGGCACGCTCGGGTCCCACCGCAGGGGCTGGAGCCAGGGCAGAGCGGTGGCCGTGCCGTGGGAGCCGCGCTCCCGCCGCCGTGCCCGTCCTGCAGCGCGAGGGTCTCGTCAGGCTGGCGCCAGGATGGAGCCGCACGTGGTGCTGCGGGAGGGGACCAACCGCCAGCCCCCCATCTCACAGGCCAGTGGGGAAGAGGCACACCACCGCGGGGACGCGTTTAGTCTCCGTAGGAGCTACCGACGTGCCAGCTGCATGGGGACTGCTCTCCTGCAGCGCGTGGAAGAGGAACAAAGTCAGGTTCAAGCATCGGGCACCGGCTACTGCCTGTCTAGAAATAGCACTCGGAGACAAACTCTGCTAAACACGACAAAAATGCTTGCATCCCATTGACACGAGGCCCCATGCTGTGACTTGAACTAACAAATATTTCATGATCTGTATGTGAAAATCTACAAATGAAAAAGAAATTACCGTAGGCACACAGTCCTCCGCCAACAAAGTAGTAGTAAAAGAGTTAAGAGACACTAAGGAGGCACTGGTCGCTTATCACAAATATTCTCCCAGAAAAATAATAATAATCATCAAAAATTGCAATTTAGGACATCGACATTAAGAATATGCGGCTTTAAAATGTGCTCTTTATCTCAGAGACAGCATGAGTGTACACCATGTGACGGAGCAGTTGCTATGGTAATGCTCTTTATTGAATAGCCGACTAAACAAGTGCATAAAGCCCATTTAGAGAATGGCATGTGCAAGTCCATGGGACTCGCACAACACGCCAGCGTGGGAGCAACGCCCCAGCCCGGGGTGTTTGCGGACCCACGTAAAGCCGGAGGGCTGGACTCTGCGGGATTGTTAATAACAGCTCGGGTTATTCCCCAGGTACGTGCTGGTGCTGCAGCTCCCGGTCCCCACAGGACATGCCGAGGACGGCGGTGAGCGTGAGGGCAGGGCACGCGCCCGGCAAACTGTCCTTTGCTCAGGCTGCGCGGGAGCAGCCAGCGCTGCCACCGGCGCCGCAGAGGAGCAGGGGCAGGGGACGCCCACGGGTTCCCCCGCAGCCTGCAGCAGTGCAGCCGTCCCCACCGCGGCCACCAGCACGGCCGCCCCGCTCCAACGCCTGCGCGTGGCGGAGGTGGACACGCCACCGCCAGCTCTTGGTGCTCGGGGCAGAAAAGCAAAGCTGCGGTTTCCCAGAGGCGTTCGAGGAGGAGCCCTGCGACGGAGGGTGGTGGGACACCTCCCGCTCACCCCGTGGGGACAGCCGTGCCACTCGCATCCTTCATGGTGGCCAGAGGACGCCCGCGCAGCGGGCTGGCCATGCCGGGGACCCGTGGGGCAGGGAGCACCACAGCGGTGGGTTCTGCTCAAACTGAGCACACCGGCTTGGGCACATATATATACGTATTTGTGTGTGTGTGTGCACGCAGTGGAGGAAGCTCTCCCCTGCATGGACGTCGGGAGGCTGGGGGCACTGGGCAGAAGCAGGAGCAGCTCTGGGGAACGCAACTCCCCCCAGGCACCCCCACACCAGACCCTCCCGCCGTCCCTGCTGCGACGCCCCGCGACGCCCCGCGCCACCCGCCTGCACCGCGGTCGGCCCTGGCTGCCGCAACCACCGCACCCGCCGTGTGAGCCATTTAAAATCACTTTTCTAAAGTATCGTGACACAAGGTGGGCACAAAACTAAGTTTGCATTCTGCCATCATTTCCAAAACTTGTTTGCAAACATTACATTTTTATTTTACTTATTTAGGGAAAATTACACAATTCTTCATAGCACAGTTTAAAAATAACTCCACTATTAATGCAGGCCCTTTATTTAATCACTGGCTAATTTACTCCTGACAGAAAGTAAATTCCACTATTTTCTGTGAGGCTTTATGAAATTGCCATCATTTTTAATTAATTCTTAATTAAAATATATTACACCACAGCTTCTACCCATCTCTCTTGATATTCTAACATAATCAATTCAAGACCATTTACATATCATTAATTAAAAGCCTTCCTCTCTCATCCTTAAAATCATAATGAGGCTCTATTTCTCATTAGCAGCCTTTAAGGGATAAAATAACAATACAGACAAGAATGAATGGTAATTTCAAAAACCTCTTTTCTGCTCTTACAGCCTCTCGGACTGGACAGTGACATTTCTGAAGTTGGCTGCCGAAGGAGTTCCGGCACGTTTTGCCAACAATAACTAACGCGCGCTCCAGCGCGGGCGCTGCGCCGCACCCCGCCTCACCAGCGGCCGCCAAGATGGAGCGGCGCTGGCTTTGCTGCGCCCGGCGCTGGGTTTGCCGCACCCGGTGCTGGGGCCAGGCGCCCAGCGGAGGTAGCCCCAGGGGGGAGCGGAGCTGCGCTGGTGCCCCCGCGCCCCGGGCAGCTGCGCCGGCCGAGGCGGGATACGTGCCCCAGCGGCTCTGTGCCCCGCGCCCGCTGCAGGCACCGCTCAAACCCCAACACACCGCGAGGGGATGGCTCTGCCCGGCGGCCAGTGGGCCACCCGCCAAACGCATCTTCTGCACCGCGCGGGCTTTCGTCTGAAGCCACAACCCCCCACACCCTCTGCAATTGCCACACGCAAAAATGTTCCACGTCCCAAGATTTTAAACATGCAGAGGGGACAACGACAGATAGAAATTCAAATTCACACGCGTTGTTGTTTTCTAGTACCTGCCAGCGTCGGGATGGAATACATCCCATCGGTGTTAGCGAGGAAGGGCTGAGACAGGGAAGACAGTGTTAACTTCCAGTAATTAAACTCCAGAGCCAAGATATGTTTCATGCGTTCATAAATGAGCTGTGATATATGCTGCTACTGTAAAGAATTACCATTTATTGATAACGAAAGGTAAAAATTAACCACCTATTCAGCGATTCTTTTCCTCTTCTAGAAGTTTAAAACCACATACGTTTCAGAAAAGATTTACTGCAACTCACGGCTTTTAACCTGCTATTTTCAGTATTTTGGCTGCAAGTTAGGAAATTAATACAACTCCCACCATAATTATTTTTATGATTAGTGTAAAATAAAATTTCATGGCATATCTTTTGCCTTGAGCAGCCGGGACAATGACTGCCTCTTCTACGCTCAAGAAGAGGCTGAATTAAACCTTAATTTGTTATTACCTTTTTTTAATACGGTTTATTATTCACAGCAATTCCTAGGCAGACCCTGAGCCGGGGAGGGAAGCAGAGCTAGTATCAGAGCGCGACAAAAAACAACACAAGTAATAGACAAAAAATCAGATCTATGTCTCGGGAATGTTATGCAGAGTTATTGTCACCAACATTAACGATATCTAGGTGCTGCATATCAGGCAAATCAGATTTATATCACTGTCTTCTGCCAATTGCAGGTGCTCCACCACAACTTGTCAAGACAGCCTGTCTGAGTCTTCACACGTCAGACAGAATCACAGCACTTGGTGTTTTGGTCTGTTGACAGCAATTTATTTTGATGTGTTGTCACAATACGGAATTCTTCGAGGCTCTGCACCACGGTGCCAGCGAGTCCTACTGTACTTTCCCGCTGCCAGATGCTACAGGTTCGTAGAGGGAAAAAACACTGACAATTTATAAAATAAAATAAAAAAAAAAAAAAAAGAGGGAGGTTTTGCAAGTGTTCTGAAGATGCCAGAGCTAAAAGGCGCCCCATGAGCACGGCCAGGGGACGGGGAGCCCGGCAGGACGGGCGCTGCCGGGGACCGGAGAGGGGGTTTGCCGAGACACCTCGCCCCGCTCCGGAGGGGACCCCCGCGCTCGCCGCCTGCGCCATCACGGCAGCGGTCACACTAGGGACCTGGAGCCAAGCGTGGCACTGGAACGTGAGCTTGGGCAAACTTCTCTAGCCGCCAGCAACGCGGGCGCTGCGACACGACCATTCCCTGGGCGGGTACACAGCATCCCCATCCTCACCTGGTCCCAAACTGCACGGGTGCCACAGGCAGCGAGTCACAACGGCCACCGCCAAGCGGGAACAAATACCCTGACTGAGGGAAAGGGGGTCCCCGCTTGGTGGCGAAGGCAGCGCCCGCCGCGGGCTGCAGCACCGGCCCACCAGTCCCCGCGTCTCCGCATGCACTTGTCTGAGGAGCAGAACGTGCCCATTGTCCTGCCAAAAATTAAAGGGTTCGGTCCTGTCGAAGGTGGCTGTGTCTCGCCTCCGGAGGTGCCCTTTGGGCGGCCTCAAAAAACCCCAAAGGGGTTCACTTTTCCCAGGGAGCAGGAAGCAGGGAGCACGGCCTCTCACTTCCAGAACACCGTGGTGGTTTTCTGACCCCATCCATTTTGAATCCTGAGCTACTTTTCTGGACGCGGAGATATTCTGACGTGGGGTTTTCCCCCGGCCCCACTGCCCGCTCCCGGCTGTGCCCCCTCCCGCCCCGCCACAGGCTGCACGGGAAGCGTTTCCTGAGGAGGAAAATGGGCTGATTACAAGTAAAAAAAGAAAAAAAAGAGAGAGAAGTAAGTAATAGTGGGGAATTCTTTTCAAGGACTGCTTGATTAGAAACAACCACATTCATATTCAAACCTTTTAGAAGCCAAGTTGCCTTTCTCAACAAGGTGTCTCTGCGGATATTTGCCCTGCTTTGTTATGGGACTCCTGACACTTCTAATAGAGCTTCTAAATAAAAAAAACACAGTGCATTTGTACTGCCAGGCAATAACCTTCACATTTTACTCTTCATTCATAATGAAAATTAAGGGCACATGACCTGCATGCTAGGTGGCTTCCAGGACCACATGCAAGCAAATGTAGAAAATGTGTGGCAGTAAGCGCTGCGGCCGTACCGGGAGGGTGGAGGTGCCTGCGGGGGAGCTCCGGCCAAACACAGCGGGCGCTGCTGGTGCCACACGGTCCCAACGCCACCTCGGGAGGCCGGCTGGCGAGAAAAGCATTCCTGCGCTGTAGTAACGCCGCATGAAAATCTGTTTGTGATTATTTTTTCATTCAGAAATATGATACAATAAAGATATCACTATTATTCTGTGTTTATACTGGAGGAAAAAATAACTAATGCAATTTGATCCCGTACAAAAGCACAGCGCTCGCAGGAAAGAAGGCTGTAATTTGACAATCAACCCTTATGGATGTGCTGAAATGTTTATTCCAGAAGAAATACTTCCAGAGAACATTTCAGTGAAATGGGGTAAAAAGTAGAACATTGATATGAAAAATATCACCACTCAGGAAATAACGATAAGCACCAGTCCGTATGCATCTGTGAATTGGCTACGTACAGCAGCGAGCACTGAGGAGCCGGCACGGCAGCGGGATGTCCCTGGCATCAGCCCGGCCCCGCTGGCCACCCAGCTGCCGGGAGGGAGCGGGAAGGAAGAAAAGCAATGGGCGAGCAGCAGGAGAGCTTGCTCGGGGCTCCCGAGCTGGTCTGGGGCATCGGGAGCAGCTCTCGGGGCCATGGCCGGATGCCATGCAGGAGGCATCTGGGGGTCTCTGGGCTGGACGGGCGAGCCCCACGTTGAGAGCTGGCCACGGGCTTCTCGCGGGGAACAGCAAACCCACGCTGAGGGGAGGCAGGTGGCACCAGGAGCATCTTCGTCCTCCTGCACCTGCAAGGGGAAATGCTCCTGAGTGTCCTCTTCAGCTCTCCGGCAGCGTTCGTCAGGCTCAGGAGCAGGACCGGGAGCTGAGCCGACAGCCTGGCTTTCTTGACGCTGCCTCTAAGGGAGTCCCTGTGGCCCCAGAGACTGCGGAGCACCACGCTCGGCCAGGAGGGATGCGCAGTGGGGGCTCTGGCCCCTGCCACCGATGCCTACCTCCCTCCCAGCGCTGTGCTGGGATAACTGGAGGCTGCCCACCGAGGGGAAAGCAGCGCCAGCCTGGGTACCAGCGGTGTGGGGTCCAGGTCGGAGCGGGGCCGGCTGCGGCAGGGGCCAGGGGTGCCCACGTCCTGCTCCTCGTGCGGCGGCTGCGGTGCTCCGCCAGCCCAGAGGGGAGCAGCAGCACCGGAGCTGCGCGGCACAGGGGCACAGGCGCGGGCGTCCTCTCCTCCCAGGAGCTTCTGAGCAACGCCACGTCTGCGTGGTGCGAAAGTCTGGGCAAGTGTGGGAGGCCGCGGGCATGTGTAAGTGGTACAAATAAGAGAGTTGGGTCTGAAGACTCCATTTGGGCAACCTGCCATTTGATCCTCATATCCCAGTGATCACTATAACCAAATGGAGTCAATGACGCGGACACCAATTAACACATGCCACTCCGATTTGCTTTTCTGTGCCATACTTTATTAAACACTTTCAGATGTAATTGAACAACATTGTTACACAATTAAGCACCATACAGTACTGCACTTTAAAACAAAAGCTATGACAGTTCTGTACTCTATTAGCGCTGTTAGATACTGTGTAATGTAGTAAGTAATTAAAAGCTAAAACTACGGTACTGTAACAATCCTAATCAGACTCCAATTCCAGTAGCAATAGAAGTATATTAATTTTTCAATACAGTGCAAGTACCTCAGCATTATCCTCCAAAAACTACACGTTGCCTGCTCCAAGAATAACCAGACATCCTCTTTTTCTGCTGGTGAACGGGAGCCGCACTGTGACCGTGACGGCGCAGCGCTGGTGGGGAGGAGACCTGCTGCCCCAGCGCCACGGAGGACGGGGCACCACGCCGGGAAGGAGGTGCACCCACCGCTTCCCTACCGCTCACCATCACCCTCCCGCGCACCGTCTGCAGGGAAAGACCGGCTTCAACGGCCTGGCGGCTCGTCACACACCAACACAATGGGACAAACCTGCTCCGTGACCCGACCCCGCACATGGTGGGATCATGAGCCATCGGGGATCAGGAGCCAGCGGGATCGGGAGCCGGCGGGATTGGGAGATGGCGGGATCGGGCGCCAGCGGGATCAGGAGCCGTCGGGTCTCCGCTCCCGGTGCGGAGCTGGCGCGTGAGTGGGGAGGCAGCGGCTGCGCCACCACACGCTTGGCCCTGCCAGCCCCTCTCCTCGCACGGGTGCCATTTCTGGACATGGCAGGGACTCGGGAAGGGCAGCGACACCTGCCCGGGGAGATGCTCTGTTCGCATCCAGACTGGGTGAGGACAAGGCAGTGCTGCTGCCGGGGGCTCTCCTCCCCCGGCAGGGATGGCGGCGGCAGCAGGGCTCCCATCAGCCGGGACTGTGCCGGCTGGCAGCCGGGCATGCGGAGGGTGGAGGCGCCCCCACCCCTGTCACCCGCCTGGTGTTGGAGGTTGCACTTTCAAGAACACTTCCAGCTTCTGTCTCTCAGGATAACGAAATGTCACCGCTGCACTAATCAATTCTGCGGCGTTAAGCATAGTATGTGGCTGCAGCGTTAACACGTCTTTCTGCTGTCCCCCTGGAGATGATATTTTGTCGCTGTAATGTGTAACTGAAATAATGTGTGTGTATAAAGCACGGTGGAAATCCAACTATCAACCACACGCCCCCACCAGAACCTGCTCCCTTCCCGCGGTTCTCAGAAACTCCGGCTCTGTAAGAGCTGCCCCGTAGGGAGGGAGAACACAGTTGTCTACGGACACGGGTGGAGACACAGGTTGGGAACGAACAGATCCCACGGCCAGCACCACTTTGCCAAAAGTAATCTTTTCAGCTAGAGCACCCGCTGTAAACCAGACGTCTCACCCTCGTGGACGGGAAGAAGCCTTAAGACACATCAGCCCTTCCCTTTCTCTGCTGATTCCACCGCTTCGTGGCTAAGAAGGAAGATTAAGAATTCATCCCAAACACACACTAACATTCTGGTACATCATTTTAAGGAAGATGCTCCATCAGCAGCACACTGAGGTTCAGAAAAGTGAGCTCACAGGGAGACAGCAACCTCTGTCCCTTGAAATTCACGCATTTTCTGGAGCAGAGCATGTTCAGGTGCTGGTCCTGAACGTCCCGGTCCTCACTCCTGCCCAGAGAGGACAGTGTCTGCTCAGGTATCACACAATTACTCTAACTACCACAGCTGTCACAGCGCATGGTCTCTATCTTCTGTGCCAAAGGCTGGGATTTTCAACAGAGAGATGCTCCTCATCTCCCACTCGAGCAAAACGCTCTGCAACCCATCTACAATCCCGTGCAGTTCACTGGGACTGCACTGGGACTGGGCTGGGAAACGGGAGCTTCAACCTGCCCCTTTTTCTGGCAGAGTACTCTTCGGTTTAGGAAAGGACGTGAGAGCTTGCAGAGACCCAGATCTCTCTGCCTCCCCTCTGGTAACTCAAACCTTTCAGCTGTGTGTCCGTCCGCCCCCCGGCACGTCCCTGCTCCAGTCCTCACCACAAACAGCACGGGCACAGTGGAGGGAACGGCCGATTCCTTCCTTCAGAGCAAAAGGGAGGAAGCAGCAGGAGACGGGGAGACGCAATTACAATATTTCAGATTAGTGGGATGAGCAGAACTGAAGCACAGACAACAAAAGAAGGTTCTTCATCAAACAATCTGCCTGGGAAAAAAAATGGAACTAGAACAAAAAAAAAAAACAACCAAAAGAAAAAATCCCCACCCCTCTCTGGTACTGCCAGGCTTTGGAGCACCCGTGATCAAAACCTCTCAGAAAAGTGCAAAACAATACAAAGTCAAAGGCTGACACAAACGCGCCGGAGCCACCGTCCTCCTCCCTGGTGGGCTGCTTATTCCTGCCCCACGAACTAATTCGTATGTCAATGGACAAAGCAACAACTAACGCAACGCTGCATATGAACACACATCAGCCTCAACAAAAACCATACACATCTGCATCTGAAAATTAGTCAAGATTCCCACTCCTTGGTGCCTTGGGAACAGCACTACCACGTTTATGTTTAGCGTTGCGTTATTTCTGAGCGTTGTGACCCATGAAGTGCTTGATTTATAGGAGAGCGTTCAGTACTACGCTGGAGCACAACTGGATGTACCGTTAGTGACGGGATGCGATGCCCAGCGGCAGGTACCTGCTCATCGGCAAGAGCACTGTACTGCTCTCAAATATTTCTAGTCTACTGTCTTGTAAATTTAAAGCTAAATTTTAAAAAGCTACTAAATAAATAGTAACATATACACTTTTGATAGACTCCAATTAACTTCACTACGCAAGTTTGATGATTTAAGCCATTAAAACTTCTGAATTGTGTTATAGTTACCATGGCATCACAGTTAAACTCCATCTTGAGTACCTACAGAATGGGACAAGGACAGAAAAACTTTAATGGAAGCTAAAAAGAGGCTTAAATGCAAGGACTGCAACGAAAAGTGTGAATTAATTGAAATAACACTGAGCTACATCTTTTGGTTGGAGGGTACATGACACCTCCTATGTCCCCGTCCCTCTTTGTGGAGGAAGGAGTCCAGTTTGATGCTGGTGCATAAGAATGTAATGAATTTACCCAGCATTTTCATAAACCAACAGACACTCCGAGTGGAGCTGGTAACACAGTGTCCCTCAGAAAGATGGGCATCCCACAGCGGCGCCTCGGGCTGTCCCCTGGATCCTCTCCCTTTGAGCAATCCTGTATGAAGTGTTCACTTGAGACTGCTGGAAAGTACTCAGAAATTTGTGGACTGAAGTCCATGCTACCCATAACTTTCTTATCAGCTACAAACTTCAGATTATTGAGCTGTGCTTTTACAGTTATTTATAAAAACCTGTGTCTGCCAACCTTCCTTCTGAGGTAGAGCGAGAATGCGTTTGGTGCCAAAAGCACAGTCAGGACCTGGTACGACAGGAACGACTGCAAATGACTTGATCTTTTAACCAGGATTGTAACTAAAGAATTTGAATTAATTCCCAAGATGCTCTGTCAGCCACACCCCTACAACAAACACTCTGGATGTGAGAAGGGTCAGCCTCACAGACAGAAGACGCATTGTCTCCACCAGCAGGAAGAACGTGACCTAAAATACATACCATGTACTGGGCTCCCCCCAACCGAGGGGATAAAAAACCCAGACGCTGCAAATACAGCACTTACTGGCAGCATCCAGGTACAGATACCCAACCACCCAAAAGACCTTTTTTCCCTTCAACAGCCTTTTTGAAGCAAAATTTGTGGTGAAGGCTTCTTGCTTAAAGAATATATGGGCTCATGTCACATACATCAGCCCAGGGACTGATAATTGCTTGGGCTTAGAAGGCACTGGGGCCAGGCACAGAGAATAAAACGGTAAAGGGAATACAGTGGTTATTTATTAACTTTAGCCCCCAAAGCCTTGTTATATTCCCAAATCACAATCCTATTGGCATGAGAGGCTGCTGAGATGGAAATCTCTTAACAGCTGCCTCTCCTGCTTCAGAGCCTGCGCTCCCCTCCGGTGCCGAGTGATGAGGTGGCTTTAACGCTCGCTGGAGGTACAGAATTTAATGCGTCCCATAAAAAAATCATGTACTGCCCTAAAAAAAAGCTCAAAATCCAACAACACCCCTTTTTCATTCAAGCGCTTCAAAAACAAAGTTTGTATCTGAACTCTCTCCTCTCCCGGGCTGGTGCCACAGAGCAGGAGTGGGAGATGCCCCCCGAGCCCCGTCTCCGCGTCCCCCCACGCCGGCACCGTGCTGAAGGGCTAACGCCAGCCTCGCTGACCCTGCTCCTAAAGAAGTTTTGAGATTATGCCTTGAGGCTTAGGTGGGACTTAAGCGCTCCCTTGGCCTTCCACTGGCTGGGGCAGGTCTCACCCGCAGCATCGCCAGCAGCAGTGAGTGGGTACGGAAAATACGAACAGCAATGGATGAAACCATCCCAAGTAACGAGGGAAGCCAGCTTCACTCATAAAGGAAGGAGACGCACTGATTTTTAAAAACAAAGACACAAAATCTGTGTTTCTGAGCATGTTGTTTGATGTTGACTATTGTCACGGAAATGAAAGGCATTTGGGATTTATGCCATTAAGGAGGAAGGATGAAAAATCTCCCAAGATGCTTGCAAGCACAGACATCTTTCTGATACAGAAAATATACACTTAAAAATAATTTTGACTGCTTCTGGAAACCAGCCCGCTGGCTTTTGGAGGGTTTTTTTACGGTCGTTGAGTCTGGCTTGTAAAAGAGAAGTTCATCAGGAGGAGTGCTGGAAAGGAGTCTTGCAATTACTTGCAAACATACAGTCTTTTAAAACTCCACCCAGTAGAGCTGCCATCAGTGCAGTTCATAATCCTAGATTTGAACAGCTTTTCTGACTGCAAGCTGTCTGGGTAATTGCTAAGCTGTCTGAGAATTACTATTGAACTCTGTCCTTTTTTATCTCACTGACTGACTACTATTTGTTATTAGTCCAAGTAATAATAATATATTAATGCACATGCTTAATATACAGAAGTATATGTTTGTATTGAAACTGCACTGCACTCTGCACTCTTAAGTGTAGAAAAGTACGCTGAACAGAGCGAACAGTCACGCAGAAAACCAGCTATCATCCTCCCAAAGGCCACACAAAACCATAGACTCGGTACTGAGTAATTCCTGCACAGGAGATGCTTTGCACTGACCGGCAACGCTGGAAAACTCGAGGAATTTCCTACATCAGCCCTGAGCAAGCATCCCTGCACCTTCATCTGGATGCAGGATCCCAGATCCACTCCCACTTCACTGTTGATGTGAAATGCTGCCTGTTAGCAGGGGCGACAGGAGAAGAGCCGCAGGGAATGCCACCCAATGCCCAGGGATGGAGCTTTCGCGAGCTGGCACCGAAGAGCAGGGTGAGGCACCATCACCTTGCAGCTCCCGCTGCTCCTGCTCGGGGACGTTCGCCTCCATGGATGCCCCTTCCTCCCCCCGACACCTCGGGTCCCTCCCTGAGCCGCCCCCACGGGGGCCCATGCCTGAGGGTCACCTTTCCCAGCTGGGCCAAGGAGGTGCAGACCATCTCCCCGCTGGTGATGGTCCCAGTCTGGACCCACCTCGCGCGAACAAGCCCCCAGAGTCAGGCACTCGCAGAGCTGGGCACATGCGTGCACTGGCAGCAGCTGGATTACGGGGGTTCAGAGCCCCAGGAGCCGTTTCTTACTGTGAAAGCTGACCTAAATGCAAAGCTTAAATATATGAGGTGGACTCGTGATTTGAGTCAAGAACTAGGGTTTTGCTGACACCCCCAACTAAGCCCAGCCGTCCCCTGAAGACGGACGCATTGGTGCATCATCTACGAGTGCTCTGGTGACACAGTGGTCACTCTGGACACCTCAGGAGCTCCACGCTCATGGTCTCCAAAAAGGAGATCCTCTTATCCAAAAGTCTTGGAAATTAATGTTTTCTCCATGGAATGCACTCCCTGCCTCCTCTTTTGTTTTTAAAGAATAGTGCTAATCTTTTGCAATCCAAGTACAAAGTATAACATGTATTTATGCTTCTAAAGAGAAATACAGCCCAAATTCAAGGGAACGGGACATGCTCCCTTCAGGGGCAGCATGGTGACACGGGGAGTCTAGATGTCAGTACAGCCCGAGGAATCTGGTATCTCAGTTGCGTCTGTGTAACTTCTATTAACAAAAATACTGACGGGAGTTTATGCATAACAGCGATCACTACAGCACCGTGTCACCTGACAGAGGTTCCCACCTTCAAACAGAGTATCTGTGCATTGGAACGTGGTTAGAAGTTGGTGCATTTTTTTTTACTTTTAAAATGAAAGCTGTGAAAAGTTGACTTAAGAAAACAATTCTTTTTTGTTGACCTCTACACAAAAAGAGAGAAATGACCTGACTAATCGGGTTAAGCATCCTTCTCCAGAGGCATGCCTCTGACAGCCTCGGCGCCCGCTGAAGCCTGCCTGGAGCTGCCGACTAACTCATGGGGAAGCAAAGCTGCATAATGGCAGTGGTCGATAAATTTAATTTCTTATTAGCAAAACACTAGTCAATAATCCAAACCAATTTTTTTTTCTTCCCTTCTGTATTTTATGACTATCTGTGGTGGGGAAAAAAGAAAAATTATTATCCACACTGTCATTAGATGTTCTTTTAATTACTACCTGTACACGGTAGTTGGTTAGAGTGCAGATGAAGTTCTTGATGCAGGTGACCTGAAAAGAGTTAATTGTGAAACTTGATATAAACAATACCCATGGATGTATTTTTCTTTAATAGGAATCATGAACTTATTTCTCATGTTGTGGCATTTTTCCTTTTTGCCAAGACTCATCATTTTGTCTCCCATAAAGGCCGAGATTTCAGAATCATGTGATTATTTGAACCATTGCATCCTTCCCTTAAAAATGTATTTCTAGACCTTATATTTGCAAAGGAAAGCCTCATATGAAAATAGCACAAACACATTTTTTAAAATAAGTTTCATATGTGAAATTCCAGGCTATTTAAGGTACAAAGCTTTCACTGACTGCTATTGTGATGACTATTTTGACGTCGTTCTTAAAAGTCCTTATTCTGAGACTTTGATTCTTTTTTATCACTATTCCAACGCAGAACAACTGCCATTTTCTTCTTAAATTGGCCACTTCAGCAACAAACTGCTCCCTCTAGAAGAGGATCCATTGGAAGAGCTCAGTATGGTTGGGGTATCTTGGCCTAGATCCAAATTCCTGTATCACTGATCAAAATTCTGGATACAATCAAATTAGGACAAAAGCAAACAGTATAAGCCCCGTATGTCAAAGCTTCCCCGCACCAGCCTTCGGTCAGGGCGGGCGGCTGAACGGGGGGGACTCACGGCTGGGTGAGACAGTGGCTGCTGCGGCGTCCTGCACGCGCACGGAGCACCGCCGGAGCCATGACAGACGGGCCGCAAGGCTGCCCCAAGAACAGCGAAAGACACGAACTTTTTGATTACAAAGGAGGATGCGGGCGCCCAGCAATCTGCAGGGAACTGGAGGCTGGTCCACGGCCTGCTGCTGTGAAAGCTGTGGGCAGGGCTGGCTGCCGCGGCCAGGACCCAGCGCTTCCCCCCGCCACGCCGGCAGCCACGGGCTCTTCTTCTTCGGGAACCTGCCGCGCTGCCAGACCTTGCGCCAATACAGAAGGTCCCCGTTACTGATGAATTATTAGATACAGCAATTCGTATGATTTAAAAAAAAAAAATACATAATTTGTATTCAGATATTTCGTTTTCAAGGCTCCTTTCACTGCAGAAGCAATGTAACACATGCTTTCTTATGTAAATAATGCTTCAAAACAATTGCACGATAATTATTCAGTCCAAACCAAACAACAAATACTAATTAAACTGAATAGAAAACAGCGCAGCAAAGAAAAGCATGCAGAGGGCCTTGTGTCGTTAGTGGTGATTTCAACCAAAAATAAATCCTGTGAGTAGGAAGGTGCCATGTAAGGATCTCCACCTAACTTGTTGTTCTGTTATTTGCACAGTTTTAATAGGATTTTTCTATTAATCTGTGACAAACCATGAAATTTTATATTTTCACCATGACCAAGCCATGAAATTTGCCAACTTTGTCCATGATTTACACTGGGTCATAGTTATAAGGTCTGTTATGCTTTTTAACTAAATAACTACTGAAGCTTCCCCTTTGGACAGAATGAAGAATTTGCCTATAATTAAAGCAGGAATTGTTAACTGCTGGCAGTAAAAGTTTACAGCATTGTTTGACAGTCGCAAAGATAAGCCAGTAAAACCCTGGGATGCCGTGTCTACCTGCGCTTCCCACATACCCGAACAATAGGGTTATATCTCTCAGCATCACGAAATCAATCTCAGATTAGGTAATGAAATATGCACCAGCCTTTTCCCAGAACCTTTGACAAATCACACACAATCCTAAATCTTCATAAATCACGATTAAAGACAAGTATATCATCACCAACGCATATATCTTCCCATGCCTGACCCAGAGACTAATGAGAAAAGGCCTAGACTATCTCATCTGATTAATTAATTCAAAATGTCTGCTGTTATTCAAATGTGAGGCTGGTATTATTTGAATAACACTTGACAGCAGTGCCTGAAGATATCATTTCTGATTTGTGAAGCTGCTGCTGCATAACTGATGATAGTTTATGAAAATGTTCCATCGAAGCTGCTTTTCTTGGCACAACTGTGAAAGATTTTCTGGAGAGAGGGTTTTTTGTCAGTAGTTGATGTTGCTAACATTGTCAAATATTTCCAAAATCTGTAACATCTTGGAAGCCCTTTTTTCCTGAAGCCTTGCGTGAATATTAGTTTCTTCGTTCTCTAGGAATTAAATATCTCAATATGTATATATATTTTCAGCAAAGCCAAAGGCAGCCGAATTTGACCCCTTCCGTACTGCCAGTTCTTCACCAGCTCAGAGGACAAAGCGTCGTGTCTCCCGGCCAAAGAAGGGCGCAGAGAACCAGCCCTCTCTGACCAAAGTCATTTTACTTCACGTCCGCGCTCAGTGATATGTTCCTAGGGATGTTTTTTAAAGATGGGAAGGATAAGTACTATAATTCCACGCTAAGATGTGCTTGAGCGTTGATTTTGAAGGACAAGACCAGGCTGTGGCGCCAGTCGTGTCACCAAAAGCCACACGCCACCACTGCAGCGTGAAGGGCTCTGAACGCGGAGCACAGGAGCCTCGGCAGGGCGAAAGCAGAGCCTCCTCGTGCCCCGAGACACGCCTGGACACAAACCAGCTGCTTCTGCCCCAAACCCCGGCGCCCACGCGAGGGCCCTGCTCTAATGAGAAGGCTTTTGCTACCTGGAGAACGTGTTTCAAACAAAACTTGCAGCAAAGGCTTCGGCATTATTTTCCCTGAGGTATTTATCTGCTGAGCTGTGCTGGGGCTCTTGTGGGGCATGGGAAGGGCAGCGACTGGGCTAATGTAAAGGCAGCGCATCCGCCCGCCCCGGCTGGGATTTTCAGCAGGACGAAGGGCTGGATCCAGACCTGGGAGGAACCCGGCGCTTCCCCGAGTGCCAGCGGCTCCCACCACACCACAGGGGATGGGGAAGATGCTCAGCACTTAATTTCACAGCACCTATGATAAGAGCCGTGGGAACAGCATTCTGCAGGTCACTGGGCCTTTCACGGCTCTGTTATTAGGAATAATTTCAATTACAACTCTGTACCAATTTCTTAACAGGAATCTTCATTTTAAACTTTTCTTTTTCCAGGAGATAATAAAAATTAGCATTTTATTCTAAATATACGATGCCACAAAATACCTACAACCCATTACAAACAATTTTTTTTATTAGTGGAATGTGAAATGTGATGCCAGGCTCGTAACAGTTTTAAAACTGTGCTATTCTGAAGCTGTGTCGCCATAAGCACTAAAAGAGAGGATGTAAAATGTATGGTCTAAAACGAATATAAATCAATCATTATGACAGAAGTAGCACTTATTTGAGAGTCAGAAGTGAACAAAATATTCTGTGTCAGCAAAATGTCTCCTGTCAAAACCTGCTCTTTAAAATTTCACTACAATGTGCTGAGACAAATGTCCTTTGCAACTCCGTGTAAGGAAGCATGTTCTAAATCTTCATAATTCAAACCTTCCCTGTTTTCAGGCAAAAAACGAGCTGTAAACGGTTGTATATTCCTGCTGATGAAGTAAACGCCGTGCTCCTAGCCATGGCAAGTGTCAAATGCTGTTGGGTGCCCCAGCCAGCTCTCGCCGCGGACAGACGGCGAGACAGCCCTCACCTCTCATCCACCCACCAGGAAATGCCGGAAGATGCATCAACGGTTTTATCTGGTCTGCTCTTTCCTTAAGAGTGAATATGAAGCTCGTGGAGGTCGAAAGATCATCAGGATGAAGCTAAATCACCGAAGACCCTGGCACGTACCCATGCAAAGCTTCCCTGTCTACCCTGCGGACCGTCCCCGCTGTGATCTGCCGGGCGGTGGGACGGCACCAGAGGAGCCGTCTGGCATCCTCTGGTTACGCCCGTGACTCTCTTCCCCACCACGACTCTGCCAAACAGCACGCCGAGGGTGCCGCTGCATCCCCCCTGCGCAGGGACGCTCCGCCACGGGCAGGTCGGGTCCCCACTGCAGTCCTGACATCCAGGTCCACACTACAGTCCAGACATCCAGCGCTTCCTTCCCGCTATTCCCGACTCCCTCGGCCCTCTCCCCAGAGCCTCACCCCCCCTCCCTCCCTCCCTCCCTCCATGCCTTCCTGAACAGACCGTTTACCTTGGACTAAATTATGAATGTTTGAGCCCAGTTAAACCTTACAACTAAGCTCTCTGGGCTGGTGTCGTCTTTTTTTCCTCCCCTTTATCCCTCCCAAAAGCATGGCAAGTTCTAAGAGACCTGCATTATGTCACTCTTCAGTGTATAAAATAAAGGGCACGCAACTAAATCAGTCTCCATTCTTCCTTACTTGGGATGACAGCACAAGGTGAACACTTTTTAAGCGGCTACACTGTTTGCCAGGCTGCCACTACCTTAAGATATATAAAATACCAAACATAAGACTTCAAGAGGGTAAATGACTGCAATTTATGTCGTCATACTCATGAAAAAGCAACCTTTTCCGTTTTGAAAATACTGGGGAAATATACCTTGGTCTTTCGAGCATGTCCCACATTTCTGGGAAAGTGCGAACGTAACAAAGGTTTTATGTTTACCCATTCAAAAGAAAAACCATCATTTTTTTTTCAATTATGTGTTTTAAGCTGGGCACAATGTGCCACAGAGTCTAAAAAGGCAGTATTAAAGGTCTGGGATCCATTGCAATTTCTAAAAAAATCAAACCCCAGAAGACAGGAGAGGACAAAGGCAAAGCAATGGCTGTTGGAAACAACCTCCTCCAACTCAGGATTCTATTTTTGCAACTGTGTACACTAAAAAACCTTTTTGAAGATTAAAAATGCATAAAACTCAAAATTGACATTTATTTCCTGCAAAACAATCTATTTTTTCAGAGATAGTTTTTCCAAAAGATGATAAACTCCTTCTCCGTATGTTGTGCCTTAAGACATCATGTGCTTTTATCCTGTAGCAAAATATGAACCAGCTACTAGGCTGACAATGCCAAGAACCATGACAAAATGGATTATTAATGAGAAACTGATCTCCAGAACTCTATTAATTTATGTCTTCCTGTCGGATCCCAAAGATGTATCAGCCCTCTCACTCAAAGAAAAAAATGCCAACATCGTACTTTGTTTTAAAGTTCTGCTTAGATGAAGAATTCATTATCCAAAGCACTGTTGTGTTATTTCAGTCTTCTTGTAGAATAAAGATTCTTTATCAAATAGCTTAGAAAGCCGCTGACAAGCGCGAGGATCTTGCAAAATATATTTACATCAAAAATTCAATGAGGAATCTTGGATTTTTAACCTTTTTTTTTCTTTTCTCGGCAACACTCCTTGCCTCGTTCTGACCTGTCAGCACTTGGGAAATGAAGCCCATGAAATTGCGTCTGCAAAAACCTGAGAAAAACTAACACGATGGTGAGCTTTTAAAATTCTTAATTACACTAATTATTCCACCGCGAAGTAAAACGATCTAACACATAAACAGAAGAAATCAGATTTCTTTGTTGAGCGCAAACGGCAAAGAGACATAAAATATCCTTTTAAGCCTCCGTGAAAAAATCTATCTAATCTATGCTTATCATAATATTTATGAAATAAAAAACAGAGAGGAAAAATTGCTGTAATGTACTCTGGGTGACCTCTGCTTTCGAGAGAGAATGGAAACAGCCTTTTGCTTTTCAATCCCCATCAAAGTGGAGTTAAAGGAGGGACAGCATTCCCTTGCTCACTGCCATTAATCATTGCTTTCTTCAAGCAAGTGCGTATTAATTTCTGTCATCCCAAACATCATCGAGTATTGTTACAGCACCGTTCACTCCTCATTCACCACCAGTTGTTACCAGTTTCCCTACACTGAGCAGAGACAGGGTGAATCGTGTGGATTTCAGTGTTAGAGGCCTTTATCCCTGGGGTGCTGACACCAATTAAGCCATTTCAAGAAGAAATGAGAACAGGCGCAACCCCTCTCTGTAACAAGAGCTTGCACCTAGCGTTGGCAGGGTGCCATTCGCTGCTGCTCGCGCTACAAAAACACCCTGCCACATCCCGGGAATTACACAGCCTGTTTACATCCCATCTTCCCGGCACCCCGGCACATTTCTTCAGATCTCCGGTGCAAAATTCGGCGCAGAGGATTGCACTGTCGCTTCCAAACAGCCTTCCCGGATATAAAAAGGCTTTAGGACGAGAGCTGAAAACTAACACCGGCTTTTCCTAGCGCCGTATTTTTTAATCAATTAATGATACTGTTGGGAAGAGAGAGCTGAAACAGCACTGGGAGGACGAGCTCTTGTTCTTATGCTTAATTCCAGCATTAGACGCACACATAAGACAAATGACAACAATTTTACCACTGCAATATAACAAATACCCTAAATATGAAAATGAACTGAATCTTCCAGAATTATAGTATCACTCAAGCTGAGTGGCGATAAGCATCCTCGCACTGCTGGCGTTGCAGCGTCTTCCGTTTGGGGGCCTGCGGGAACTAAAAAAAATGGCACCTCTCAAAAAAGTTACCTCAAATCCTTAAAATCAACACGTTTAATGAGTTTAATTAATATCATTTGTACATTGCTAAAGTGTGTGTAAAGATTTATCAAACTCTCTGGCAATATTGTTGATTTTTTCTGACCGCTTTAGATCCAATCATTCTCCTTGTTTTAGACATTTACATCTGCTTTTAAGTTTTTATGGTTGCCTGTTGGCAGGCAGCAAAGTGGAGCTGTCGATGCTGCTGCAGAATAATGCAAGGTTTGTTATGAATTAAATATTAGAAACCTTAACGCAGCGGCCAATAAGAATTATTTGCCTTATTAAAGCAGCAGAAGACGCTGATTAAATTTTCATTGCATTGCAGTCTTTTTCCCATTTCTGCTTTCAATTCATCATTCTAATGTATGAAAGCCTTGCCGAATAATGGCATGGGGACTTAATTTCTGGAATGCAAATATGGCAAAGAAAATACCATAAATACCCTCCCAGAAAACATTAAACAGTCAGTTCTAATTAAGTGAATACTAACTAAGTAAATATTCTCTTAAAGGAAAAAAAAAATAAC
>NC_133910.1:9062210-9104710 GCF_964199755.1 Larus michahellis
GCAGCGATCCCCATCTACAGTGAGCAAACAGTCTCTTTCTGTGCTAAGCAAACTAACTACCAAGTCAGAAAACCCCGATACCCTTTTGCTAGAGGTCTAACCATGAATTAAAAAAACAAACATTCCTAATTAAAGCCAAGAAAAGGAGAAGTCTAAGGAAAGCCTAATCTCTTCATCTCCAGGAGGTAAGACTCCACTTAGGCTCACAGTGATTGGAATGAAGTGGATACTGTAAATAGTGCTAATAGATTACTTATGTACCAATTTTAATTACACCAAATACTTGATAAAATGATTCCTTTGCAACACATAGCACCAACTTGACACAATTGTCACAAAAAAATCTGACAGAGAATACTCTCATTTTTAAGATGGGAAAAGCACGCTCTTGCATTACCCCCAGTGAGATGGTGGCCGAGCCATGGTGGCCCCCCCACCGAGGTCACCACGTCCCTCCTCACTGGGGTGGAGGAAGGCTTTCCCTTCCCAAGCCAACAGCAGCAGCAGGATTCAAACACAGAAATGCCAGGCTTTCATCTCCAGCACCCTCATCTCATGTCGGGGTCTACTGGTACTGAGGAAGTGAAGGCTGGCCACAGAACACTTCCATTATTTAGTTCTTTTGTTCAAGACTCTGAAACTCCGAATTAGCAGCTGGAGACCAGAGTGCTTGCTTTTGCTTTCTGTGAGAAGAACTGATTTTTCAGTTTCAGGGGCTGTTTTGTTCTTGACAGTATCAAAATTCACTGTGATAGCTAAAGTTTTCAGGTTATAAATTCCTGATCAGATTCTTTGGTTCAGCAGCTGTTGGGAACTAAGGCCAACCAGGGACATCATGCTTGAAATGAAAACCACGCTACAGACCCTTTGTTGACGAAGGGCAGGGAGGGTGGATGAAGCAGGCTCGCAGCTCCCGCGGGTGCTGAGGGCAGGGGACAGCGGGCAGGGACCCGCAGCACACGTGCCAGTTGTCCTGCGCTGACGTGAAAACCCCTGTGGCTTCGGGGAAACCGCGGTGGTTTGTGTCTTATGTGGTTCATGTTAAAAATTTCCCAACAGTGATAGACTTCAGCTGCCAGGATCAGGGAGAGCATGTGCATCTAGCATGAACAGCCCCCGCACGGAGCTCTGGGGCATTTTTTTATCCTTTTTCCTTTCTTTTAAATAACTATTGGGGCTCATAACAAGCACTGTCACTCCAGCACTACTCCCCTGATTGACTTTGCGACAACGATCTGTGGAGGAGATGGGCACACAAACAGCAAACATTCTGCAGGCACTCAGGCAAAGAGGACTAGAGAGGCTTGGGTCGGTTCTGCTTTGGTTTTATTTTTTGATAAATTTTTGTTCAGTTTCCAGAATTACTTCTCTGATATTTTTTAAATAGTATTATAAAAAGAAAACTAACCACAAAACTGTAGTAAAGCAACTCTGAGGCTGAATAAAAACCACACATACACACAAAAAAAACACCAGGAAATTTTGAACTAAATCAGAAACTCTAGTCTTTGAGACATCCTGGAGCGTCCTAATACTGCAGAGGTCTCAGCACAGTGATCTTACGTATCATATATGCTCTAATAAATAGGTTCAATGAGTTGAGTTAAGGGCAGAGTTTAACTATTAACTCCAAATTTCCTCGCTCTTATGACTGTAAGTCAATCCCTTAATGTTACTTTAACACAGTTTCTGGCAGTTGAATAAAATCTATGGTCAATATTACAACCCTTCCTTCCTACATGAAGGAAAATATACGTGTGATTTACATAAGAAATGATGGGAAATGCTGGGAGCGAGTGGGGGTGATAAATGTCCGAGGCCCCATCGGCCAGGAATCCGAGGCGACCATTTGACTTCAGCTGGTCAGACCCTCATTATCCCAATCCCAAAACCAGCAGAACTGGCAAAAATACCTCCACGCAGATACAGTTCTCGGCACAGGAGCAGTTAGCAGTCAGAGAGGTTATAATACAAAGCTGTAAGATATATCTAAAATAATACCACAAAAATCAGATGACACAAAGAATTCTAATACTTTCCTTTTGTTAAGATACAGTAACTGAGAATACAATGAAATTCTTCATGTTCAGTATCTCCCATTAGATCAATTAATATTCACAGAAAGGCTTTAACATGAAGTTTAAATAATCATAGAAGGAGAAAAAGAACCACCAATGTTCTAGAAGCTTCTCTAGACCTTTCAATCAATTTTATTTATATGCAAAACCAAGAGAAACTCAGAAAAAACAAAGCTCCTCCTGATGCTAAAGCTCTCAATTTACTGACAGGCAAATGGCTTCATGCTGCCACTTAATCTCATTTCTTGCATAATGCCCTCTAATTAGCATATCAAAGTGAATTAATACTTCTAGGGCATTAGCAATGGGAAAATCTGCTCCAGGCTTCACAATAGCAGTTAAGCAAGAGCCAAGAAATCCTCAAAAACACCACAAACCACTTTGCATTGCAAAACTGTTCAATTTATTTATCCTCTCTCTCTAAACACTTTTACCGCACACTGTTTTACTACTGTTCACCAAACAAAATGATAATTGCCAAAGTTACCAGCATCTGTAAAGCCTGTTTAGAATCTTAATTTAAATTGTATACTTGAAGATCTCTAGATGCTTTCATTGACCCTATCATATACAACAGGATACACTGAAAAACCGTTGTTCTTCTAAAAAAAGCGATCAGGATAATATTATTAAATTCCATTTTCCACTTACAATAAATAATTATAAATTAAATAATATATGAAAAAGCCACCTGCTGGACAATGAGGAATGAGAGATTAGCTTTAAATGTTGATGCATGACTTAAGTATAGCAAAAGGTTTTGACCTGTAAACACATGATACAAACCCACCCCCTTCCCCAGTGATTGATTTGTAGGACGCATGATATTCAGTGATTCATATATTGTTACAAGTTCATATGACTGTGCAACATGCATTGAACTGATCGGTAACAAAAAAATTTGAAGTAAAATACCTAAAATGGGATAAAATTAAAGTAAGCGCATAATGATTTTTACTATACGCTTTTATGCAAAACAGGCTATTTTTATGCAATTCTTGAAGCAATAGACACATTATAGCGTTACAATCAGACATCAGACCATTTCTTCTTTCAAAAATATTTTCAGAATCTACTTTCAATCACAGGTCACTTCGCAAAATATAAACTATAATTTATAAACAAGGACAAAAAAACCCTGAAACTTCATCATCTTAGTACTCACCATCACCCTTTAAAACCAGAAAATAACCCTAAGGAAAAAAAAAAACCACCCAAACCCCAAAATCTCCAACACCAGTACACCCACCCTAAACCCAAGACGGGGGCTGGAGCACTGAGGAAGGCTAATAACAAAGAGTAGAAGAAAACACCGGGGTCAGTGGGGTTTTCTACATTTCTGTTTGCAACAACACGAAGCGGAAAAAAAAGTATGGGAATAACAAAATAAATTACGATGGATATTTATCTAGTACTTTGAGCCTTCCTAAAGAATGTGCATTATTGAGAAATATATAGAGATCAAGTACCAGGCTTCATTTCCTTTCATATTTAATTCCCTGTTTACTTCCAGTGTAAAGACAGCATTATGGAGGAGCTCTAATGTCCAGCTGAGAAGCACAATTCATCTGTTTGGCTGATGAACTACTCCAACTTTATAAAAGCATGAACTATAAGAGCTGACAGAAACTTTAATAATTTATATTAAATATTGATGTGAATTATTTACTCCATTCATACTTAAAGACATGAATTGCCTACCAGAGAAAAGCAAATGTGACAAAAGGTCAACACGATGGTGAAAAAAGGCAGGCTGTGTCAGGCATGTGTTATCTGAACCATGCTGATCACCTTGATAAGCGAATAGCATTAAACATGACTGCTGAGAAAACAAACAAAGCATTCTTCTCAGGGTGTCAATTCAGGGAATACAAACAGCTACATCTAATTCTACCAATGATACCAGGACGGGAGAACTCCACTCGGGCTCCGCTGATTTGGGCTCACTAGTGCACAGATTCAGTATTCATTCCTGCTATTCATAAAAATATGCATCGAACCGTCATATGCATGATGTGCAAGGAATTGAAAAGCAGTCTAAAAATTGAGGACAGATACAAACCGGACTCTCTCACGCTCTACGATATAATTATTAATGTAGCCTTCATATGTATTTAAATATTGTGTTACATTTGTAACAATTTAGTATGTCTAATTCTGCTTATATTTGTCTACGGTAGACTGCAAATATCATTATATTAATGTTTCACACAAATCAGTATTTAAATTGAAAAAAGACAGCATAATATCCATATCATACAACTTTTTCATTGAAAGCTGTAGGAATAGAGCTTGATAAATGTGTTAAATCCCGTAAAAAAAAAAAAAAAAGGCCTCTTTTGCATTCACTACATGCTATTATAATAATTTATCTCTGAATGCAAAAATTCCTTAACTTACAACAAGCATCCTAAAATACACCACACAGTAACTCGTATCATTTAGTATTTTCAGATAAGCAAGCAAATGTGTCAAATTAAAAAATAAAATTAAGGACTTGAAAAATAGCTGTAAAATAAAATAAATCCCTGCTCCTACTTAAATTAGTATTGACAAGTAGGTCCAAATTTATCCTTTATGGGGAGGGGAAATTAAATAAAAAAAAATAAAATAAAAAATCTAGAAACACAGATCCTGGTAATCAACGTGAAGATTATTATTTAAATATAGCAAGGAGCACCAACAATGGTAATGTCTAAAGGTACTGTGTAGTTACAGGTTCTGTAAGACAAAGTAACATGAATTTATCTAATGAAAATAATCACCAAAGCCGCCTGTTTTCTTATCCAGACAAGTACCGTGTCAGAAACCCAGCAAAGAGATAGAATTTTGGTAATGAATGTGTTTGGAACAGATGACCAAATGACAATCAAGATACTTTATTCAATTTATTTTTTCCTAGTAGGAGATTTATGAAGAAAAGCAATGTCATTGCCATAAGGACAGTGTAAATGACCTAACATTCTACTGCACATCATCGTTTGTAATACATTTGCTGACAATTAAAAAAAAAAAAAACCAACATTCAAAAGTATAACCAATGGTTCGGTGAAAAATCTTGGATACTGAAGCATGTGAAAGGAAACAAAAGCTAAACAACTTAAACTGAAGAAAAGATGTACGCACATAAAATACACAATGCTTACTTCCTTACATAGTCAGGGTAAATCAAAAATATGTATTTAGCAGCTTGAAAAAAAACCCAGGACGGCACATAAATATTTTAAATAGCTCAACTGAATAACAATAACATCACAGCTGATATTTACAGAAGAGCTAACATACATACCTACATACATCCACATATACATGTATATATATGTATGCTATCAGTGCCATTTCATTGTTCAATTTGAATCCTTTAATGTTCAGACAGGATTGCTAGGATTGTATTTTATTATATATTTCTGCGAGTTGTTGGCACTAAACAATAGTTTATAAACACTGAAAAGTTGAAATTTGTGTAATGCAAAGGAAGAGTCCTGTGCTTCCATTTTTAAACAATCGCAGTGAAGAAAGGGGTTAACTTTTTCAAATTCTGCCAGCAGACA
Source organism: Larus michahellis (assembly GCF_964199755.1). Lineage (NCBI taxonomy): Eukaryota > Metazoa > Chordata > Aves > Charadriiformes > Laridae > Larus > Larus michahellis. The sequence goes on from NC_133910.1 coordinate 9,067,840, forward strand.
AGGCAAAAAGCAAGTCCTTCTCACACGAGTTACCTAACAGGCAGTTTACAGATTTTGCAGCATATTGACAAGGGGCGTTCCTAAAAGAGTTGGGCCATTTTCATCAATAAGGAGCACTGCACACTGCAGCAAGTAAGGGCACGATACAGCACTTTAATCATCCGAATGGCATCGTATGGCTATTTACAGTTGTAGCAATAAAAATAAAGGTTTTAGCTTACATGGGGAACAGCAAGAAATTAACCCCGCGGTTAACGTCACTATTTGTCTGGTTTTCATACTTTTTTTTTTTTTTCCATTCTTTAAAACAAAATTCTGCATGAGGGGAGAAGGTTCTTAATGAACATTTTCCTCCTCTCTCTTTAGACATAAAAAATAGTTCAACCAGCCCAACCAGCCAAGCAGGCCTTTCTCTTCCCCTGCGGACACCTCCTGCAGTCGAGAAGTTCATTAAGTTTTATGATCTTCCCAAGTCAGTCCTGCTTATAAGCCTCACAAAGGCCACAAATCTGGCAAACCATCATGTATGCCATTAGGCTTTACTAGTAAATGAATGCTATTTAGGGTTTGTGGTGACAGTAAATTAGGGTTTGGTTGGCAGCTATCATTGTTTGTGTTGGACTTATAGAAATAAATAAATGTATACGTGTACACATATATGCACTTGCATTCAGACATTTTTATAAATGTGTGTTCCTCTCTATAAAAATCGTTTTTAAAGACAAAACCTCAAATCATCTATCAACACAATCCAGGACCTGATAATACATTATTCCTTTGGGAAATAATTGCAATTCCCTAACCATTTTAAAACTGTAAGAATTAATGTATTTTCATTTCTATCTCCATGAGAATAACCAGTACCTCAGGTATAGCAACGCCCTAATGTAGGCTTAATCACATTACCAATCTGAAGGATTTTTAGTCAGTAAAAAAAGAGCTATTTAAAAAAACAAAGGCGCAAATCAGTTTTTGATTCCTACTGGTAGGCGCGTAAGGAGACAGACTGTTACACAGGTATGCAACAGATGTGAGTGCGCATTAAGAATGCAACTTTAACTCTTCCAAGCGACACCTCAGAGAACGGGTGAAATAGAACAAAATAGAGTCAATTGACTCTCACTTGCTTATCTTCATATTTGATTAGAGCGGCTTCAGTAGAACTTTGGGTATCGTTTTTCTTTGAACTAATTAAAGAAATAAGTGGCAGTTTCTTTATGAAAACCATGCTACCTTGTGGTTGCCTCTAAGAATGCACATATCTATTAATATCTGTAAAGCTCTTAAATGTATTATGCAGCACTTTTTAAAATGTTAAAAAAGAAATGTCAGGCTAAATTCAGTAAGCTCAGTGATTTGCTTTGTACATGGCAAACACCTCATATGGGAAAAAAAAAAAAAAAATCTTCAGCTCCTAACCCTAAGTGAGACAGAGAGAGAGGCTTTTAAAAATGTGATGCATTCATTAACCCTTGCAGGAAAGTGATAGAGTTGCTCTATCTAAACTGAGGATTCCTCTACGTGTTCTCTCACAACCAGTCTCACAAAGTCCTCGCTGATGGTACTGAAAACGACTAAAATATAAAAAAATACATAATTCAATGCAAAAATTACTTAACTATTGCATTACTTATTTAAGAACAGACGTGACTGCTATTACACTTTATGTATAGGCTACAGCCTCCCTCCTCACCTCTGGTCCTCCTCACAGAAAAAGGTAGCGATAAAGCCACCACGGCAATTCCCACTACCAACAGCAGGTAAACTTTGGTTCTGATTAAAAAGAATTAAATACCGGCACATGACCCAGTTCCAGGCAGATTTAAGTACTCCTCCGACTACAAGACAATGCAGAGTACCAGGGGGAGAAGGGGGGGACCCTCTGCTTTAATTGCATCTCAGATCGTTCACCCTTCCAGTTCAGAATTGTTTGAGTTGTTTCCTACGAAAAGACCTTACAGAAAATATGCGAGAATTTACTTTCACGGGTTTTTTTTGCTTTAGCATGCCAACTGAAGCCTACACAGACTTTTCGTCTCAACTGGGAGACCCCGAGTGAAGGTCCCCCTCCGGGAACAGTTTTTGGTGGGGGTGTGGATTCATCTCCATCAATCACCCGGTGCATTAATCCTGTCCCTCCTGTGCTGCCGGGGCTGGCAGGATCTCGCCTTTGGGCAGGCGGACGCCTTCACTGTTTGTTGGTTCTCTGCGATTTCACAAAAGAGATAACTTGCAAACTTGGCTCGACTACTTGCAGCACAAAGGCAGGATCCCAACTTACAGGTTACCACCGAAACACCCCGAAACGTTTCAGACCACAAAGTCTCTTGTCAGGTTCCCTCTCGCCTCCGAGACGGCGGTGGCCTCACCAAACACCCTCTGCCAGTAATCCCTGCTGCTGAAAGGACTTGGGTTTTTCTTCGCAGCTCACCTCTGACATGTGGTTGACTATACTTTCCTTTCAAAACAGTGAGGCTAAGCCCTCTGCAAATAAAGTGATCGCAGGACCTACGCCTGCCTCCTTAATTGAAATCTGCCTGCTGCAAAATGTCTGAACATCGAGGGCAAGTTGCTTGGCTGGGTCCAGAGCAGGACAGACAAAAAGTTTAGGGAAAGGCAGAAAACAAACACAAGCCGAAGGAGGACGGAAAGGGGTTACGAGCTGACCGAGGCAAAACGTAGGTAGGTGGGGAGGGAGGGCAGAAGGGGGATCATTCCCCTTATCCCGGGTAATATAATGCAATATAAAGCAGAATCAATCTTAATATTCACAACGCAGTCAATACCCTAGTGCTTAGCTGTCAGCAGAAACTGAAGTGGATCCCCGGTAGCAAAGAAACCCTTGGACATAAAGCACCATAATTTACTGAGAACTGTGCACTTTTAGGCTTCTCAGCTGAGATTTGCAATGATTTCACGTTTGTTCTTTTCGTCTAGGCTTATTTTTTTGGGGTGCAATTACGGGAAATGTGATTGAATATCAAATATAGCTAAAAAGCCAGCCAATGCATATATTTATTTTTAAAGCCAGATCGTAATAAATGTTATTATTTTCGTAATGCAAAGCAGAATACTTTGCAAATTTTCTTCTTTAAAAAAAGAAAAAAATTGCCTGTAAATTCAGTGATGTGAAAAAATTGCAAAAAATCCCCTAAGCTGCCTCCAAGAAAACCACGGAGTTTATTAGTGTCAAGTAAATGTAGGGGGGGAGGGGGGGGAAACCAAACATATTTTTTGCACTTTTGAGATGACAATTTTTGGCATTTAAAAACATCATCGCCCAAGAGCAACCCAAGATTCGCCGCGCTCTACGCAAGTCTGGGGTCAAAGCATCCATCTCTCGGCCTGTCCTTCCTTCCTCAGGGTCTCCCTGGAGGTCCCTTCCCCTGCTCCGCTGACAGGGGCTCAGCTCCGCTCCCCCCAAACCCGGGCAGCGCGCACCCTCACAAAGTTTATTGTGCGTGCGGGGGGGAAAATTTAAAAAAAAAAAAAATATTTAAAACGATGTGAGGTAACACAGATCTGACAAGTATTTTGCAAAGTGTCCTGAGGGTAAAAAAAAAAAAAAAAAGGCAGCCGGAGCGCTGGCGGGGCATCCCCCGGGGCTGTGAGGAGAGCGGCGGGGGGATTCTCCCTCCACCGCGCCATTTCACACCGAACCAGCCTGAAGGGGCCCGGCCGGCGGGCCGAACCGGGCCGGCGGGTCCCCTCAGCTCGGCGGGGCGGGATCCCACCCGTCAGGACACCCGCCATCCCGGTCCGGCGGCGTGAGGGGCGAGTGAGGGGGCCGGCGGCGGGTGGAAGGAAGGAGGGATCAAGATGGCTGCGGCGGCGCGGGCGGCCCTTACCTGTTTTCTCCTTGATCTCGCAGAGGACACTGAACAAGGCGGGTTTCATCCTGTGGCAGTTCAGTGCGTGTTTTCTGAAAGAGAGGAGAGTATAAGCGGTTAACGCGGCGTTTCAGCAACATGGCGTCTTCCCCTCCTTCCCTGCCCGCCAGCCCCGCGGCCCGGCGCCGGGAGCCACCGGCCGGTGGCTCCCGGCGCCGGGCCGCGGGGCTGGCGGGCGATGGTGGGGGGTGGGGGTGGGCGGCAGGGGAGGGCAGCCTCCGGGTCTCTCTTTTCCCTCATTCCGTCTTTTATACCAAATTATCTTGGTGCAAATACCGCCCGACCGAGGGGTATAAATCAACCCACCCACCCCCCCCCTTGTCCCCGCTACGATCGGTCCTGCAATATTATAACTGATTTATTAAGGATATTTGAAAGGGGAGTGGGTGGGGGGGTGTGCAGAGTTAACACTGGGGTTTTGGGGTTTTTTTTTGTATTTACTGTGATTTAAAATTTTTGTGGGTTGTTTTGTTGTTTGTTTTTTTTTTTTTTTTTTTAAACACACACACCACACCACCCCTCCCTGCAGCAGTATCTTGTCAGGTTTGTAATTCATCTGCCGCCCACTTCGGGGGACAAGAAAAGAAAGAAAGAGGAAAAGTTGCGCTGCAAGGGACTGAGGGACGGACAGACAGCGGCTGCGGGGCCGGTGTCCACCGGACAGCGTCCAACGGGAACGGGCAGGGACCAGCCACAGCCTCCCGAGCGACGGCATAAGCATCGCGTGGGTCTATATTTATTATTATATCTATTTAAAAAAAAAAAAAACAAAAACACAAAAACAAACCAAACAAACATTAAATAGCAACTTTGGCTCTGCCTCGGCTGCTGGCAATTTCTCTTACGGCACCAAGAAGTTGCTCAAATTGTGAGACTCCGGGTCTCCGCGGAGGAGCGGGAAGGAGAGAAACAAAAACCACACGCACACACACACCAAAAAAAAAAAAAAAAGAAAAAAAAAAGAAAAAAAAGACAAGGTTTAATTAGACGAAACCAACTTTGCTTGTGCCTCATCCAGGCTTTGGTCAGTGATGGTCATGATCTGATGGAGGATATCGCCGATGTCCTGCTTCCTGCCGTCGCCGTCCGCCCCGTCGTGTCCGTGGGGAGGCGGCAGGGCCATGCCCCCCTGCACCGAGTGCCCGGCCAGGTTGACGCCGGCCAGGGTCTGCAGCATGCGGGACTGATCGTCCATGGCTCCGGCGGCGGCCCGGGCCGCGGGGCCGGCGGGCGGCGGGAGGGAGAGCGCCGGGCGGCCGCGGTCCCCCTCGGTCTCAGTCCCGGAGTCCGGACCGCGCTCTCGCACACACACACCGAGAAAAGGAAAAGGGGGAGGGAGGGGGGGAAAGCCAAACAAAACAACAACAACAACGAAAAAAAAATAAGTATTTGTGTTTTGACCGGATCTCAGCTGTTTATTCCACTCTCTTCTCCTTCCCAGTGCAGTAAATCACTCTCTTCTTTAGTTACAATCTTCTTTCATCATCATCATATTTGTGGCTTGGATAAATGAGTTGATAAGGTTTCTTTGCAGTTTTCCTGGTACAATCTTCCTCCAAAGCTTTTTTATTATTATTATTATTATAATTATATTTATTGTTGCTTTTTATGTCTTTCCCCACTTGTCCAAAGATCTTCTTGGCAAAAAGGCAAAATTAAAAAAAAAAATTAAAAAAACACAAAAAAAACCTCGCTTTGAAATCCTTAAGAAGTTAGGAGGGTGGCAAACAGCAAAAAACCACAACAAACCAGGCGAACACCCCCACCCCTAAATTGCAACATAAAAAAAGCCAAGAAAACACAATCACAGAGGGGGAAAAAAAAAAATTAATCGCCCTCCCCCCCCCCAAAAAAAAAAATAACAAATGATCCCAAGTCTGTGCAACGGGGGTAAAACGGCAGCAATCAAAAGTTTGAACTTGTGCAAAGAAAAGAGCGGAAATAACGGGGGGGAAAAGAAGTGTTAAAAAAAAAAAAAAGGAAAAAAAATTAATTACACACTCTCTGCAAAGCAATGTGCAAAAAAATCTCTCAGCCCGCTGGAATTTATGAGCCCCGCCGCCCGGTGCCCGTGTGTGTTTTATGGTGTTTGATGGCCGCTCCGGTGAGGGATTGACAGCCTGCCAACGCCACTCACTCACCGCGGACGTGTCACCCTGTGAAGGAGGAGAGCGGCCGCCGCGCGAAAAGGGGACGCGGTAGCCCGCCGTACCACGCCCCGCGGCGGCCCCGCCTGGCGGGGAGGGCCGGGGCGGGGCGTCCGCCCCGCCCCGGCCCTCCCCGCCAGGCGGGGCCGCCGCCGCCGCCGCCGCTCGCCTCACGGGTCCGTCTCCCGCCGGGCCGAGCGGCGGCGGCTCTCCCGGAGGATGCTGGGCGGGCGGGTGTTGAGAGCGGCGGGCGCGGCGGCCAATGGCAACGCGCGGAGGGAGGAAGAGCCGGCCAATCAGGTGGCGCTCCCGCCCCCCCGCCGGCTGAGAAACTTGTGATTGGGCCGTTCGAACGGTCAGGTGGTACGGGGAGGAATGGGGGGGGAACGGCGCTCCGCCCCGCCCGTTGCTATGGTAACACCCAGCGGATTGAGGCCTGGTGGTTTCTCTCAGCGAGGCCGGGCCTGATTGGGAGTATCGGGCACCGGGCCTCCGGTGCGGGAGCGGCCCCCGGGTGTCGCTGGGAGGCTGGCCTTGTCCCGGTAGTGTGGTGGAGAAGCCCCGGGCCCGGTTGGAGGTGGTCTGTTTGGTGTCGTGCGTGTGGCAGTGCCATGAGCGGACAAGCCCTGTGAGGAAGAGAGAGGCTGCGGAGAAGATCTGCCAGCTCAGTGAGCTGGGCTTTACAGGGTGCCGTTTCGGAAGCTAGAATTTTATTTCACATCTATCTTTTTGATTATATGCATAGACTGCCAAAAATGCAAAGAGAAAAAAATAGATATCAATAATAATTAAGACTTCATTCTATAACAAGGTTATCTTTGGAGCATTACCCCCTCCTCCCCAATTGTTCTCATGTAGAACACCTGCCCCATGCAAATATATAGAAGTGACTTTAATTCTGATCAATTTTCGTCACATCTTGAATAGTGTGTAACAAAAGTATTGCTACAGAGACCTCTCAAGGAACGGAAAACCACCTGTAGCATGGCGATAGAGCCACAGTAGCAATTAAAATGGTATTTAATCTGTTATACGTGCTTTATGTGTGATGGCCAGTTTCAGTTGGAAGAAGTCATGTCAAAAAGTAAAAACTCATCCTCGTCTCTGGCATTTCGTGGATGTATGTCTGACAACTCCGACTCAGCGCGGATAAAACAGAACTCTCAATCTTTCTCTGTGGCTTCCGCTTGCCTTTCTCTCAATCACAGCTGACATCACCATCATCGTACCTTCGCTCAGGGCTGTAACTTGGGTGTCATCTGTTTGGTTTGGAACCTTTAACCATGTCTCACAGGGGTTACGTTTAACTGTTGTGGATTACTTCTGGCTAATATAACTAAGCTTTTACTGTCCCTCCAAGCAATTAGCATGTTCATTCAAATTCTAATTATCTTCCATCTTGATTATTGTACCATTTTCTGGTCTGAGCAAACGCGTTCTTAGTGTCATCAAGCCTTATTAAGAATGCTACTCCCAAGATGTTTTTTATTGCTATTATTTTGAATATTTCACAGATCAGTTTGCATTTGTCCGCTCAGGGCAAGGTTTCCTGGAAGAGATGTCACAGTTCTGTTGGCTGCCTGGCACTGAAACAAAAGGGACGGTGTGTCCCTGTGCCAGCTCCAGTACTCATCTTGTCCCATGGTGACCTCGTTTGCCTCACCACATCAGCAGAAAGCTGCTCTTCTGGGTTATTTTTTCTACCTGTTTATCAGGCCAAGTCAAGTCATTCCATCAGGAGATGGCTGCTGGAGAATGGCTCTCTGCTCCGCTGTGCCTCCTGGTCATGGCCTTCCGCTGCCATCACCGGCCATTTGCCAGAGCAGTTTCAGCTCCGGGCCATCACTCAGCCACTGGTGCCAGCCGTTATTACCTGCTCTCCACAACATCAAAGGCATATCCCCACTTCGGTGTGCTCTGTGGCATGCTCTGCCCTGTCCTCCTGTACCATCCTCTTTAAAGGCTGCTTTTTGCCGACGCATACAGCTATTCAGACTGCGGGATCATGGCTTCTTGAGGAATTAACCAATATCGTCTCATTATTTCCACAGGAGATTGCAAAGATGTCTGCACCAGCAGGTCTCTAAAGGTATGACACAAACGCGCAGCTACAGACACCCAAAGGAGCAGGAGCCCTGGGTGCCAGTCACTGCCCCAGTGCGGCTGCTGTGGGGTTGGAGGCTGGCTGGAACCCAGCACTACACTCCCCGGGGCTTTAGGCACTGCTGGTACAGTTAATTACTCTCTTTTGCAAGAGTTACCTTTATTATGCCTGTATACTGAGCACTGCCTGGAAGGTTTGGTTTAAAACCACAAAATAAATACAAATCCCACGGTGTTTCAAACAAAAAAAATCTAGCGAATTTGGAGATAAACCTGGTATCTGGCCTCAGTCGGAAAAGCACCCTGTTTCTTTATTTGTAATGAGCAGCACAGCTGACAGCTGTAACTGCTGCAGTTTTTCCTCATTAGAAACTCACGTTTCGAGAGATGTTATGACTGTTTCTGTTGAAGTCTGTTACCAACTGTAGGACTTTAGCAGTTATAAGCGCGTCGCGGAATAAGGCAGCGCGTGCCGCGCTCCCGGCGGCGGATCCGCTCTCAGGAGCAGGTCGCTCCGTGCGCGCGCGGTGCCGGCCCGGCCGCGCCGCGAACTGGCGGCACCGGCGGCTCCTGCCCGGGACCGTGCGGCGGGACCGGGCGCGGTGCGCTCCAAGGCCCGCGGCCCCTCACGGCCCCACCGCTCCCAGCCCGCCGCGCCCCCGCACGCATGCGCACGGCCATGCCGCCGGCGTCGTCGTCACTTCTGGAGGCGGTGCTTCCGGGTCGGCGACGCGGCCCAGCGCTCCCCGTACCGCCGCGTCCTCCGGCCCCGGAAGCGGCTGCCCCGGCCCGGCGGCGGGGGAGGAGGCGGCGCCCGGCCCGGCCCCGCGGAGCGGCGCGGCGCGGCGGCGAAGCCTGTAAGTGTGGAGGCGTGCGGGGCCCTCTCCCCGGCGGGTGTCGCAGAGGGGCGGTCCGGGGCCCGGCTGCGCGGTGCCTACCCGGTACCGGCCGGCAGCGGGTCTGGCGGCTCTCCTGGGGCTGGGCGACCGAGGTAGCGGCGCTCCGTGCTGTGACCCCTCCTTTATTTCTTCCGATAAAAGCGTGTGGTAAATCCGCGGGGTGAAGCAAGGTGTTATGGCGAAGCGGGAGCCTCTGTAGCGCTGGGGGGATGCGCGGGGGGTCCGCGGGCCCGGGGTCGCCCCCAGTGCTGTGGCCCCGGCTGCCGCTGCCCTTCCCGAGGGCCGAGGCGGGAGCAGCGGCCTCGGCGGAGCGGGGCGAGCTACGGCTGGATAAACAGAACAGGTCAAATAGCAGAGTTTGAGGGGAAAAATAGGTAAGTGGAGAGTGCAGCTAAAAATTGTTGAGTTGGGCCTGTGGCAGAGCAGGCAGAGAGGGAAGGGGACCCCAGGAGCTCCACTGGGAGCGCTCCACGCCTGACGGAGGCTGGAGGCCCGTGGTGTGCCGTGGGGTCATGCCATCCACACCACTGACTGACCACTTCATAACTTTTATCTCTCGGCTGCTTCTGCAGCCTGCAGGTTACTGTTCCGGCGGCTCGGGTGTTTGCAAGATGAGCGCTTTTAGGGTGGTCACACTTGAGTGTGCTGCTGGATTGTGTTCTCGTTTTTTCATGTGCGCAGTGAGCGGTGATCAGAACTAGTCTCACTGCAGGAATAGTGGTGAGGGAGCGAGAAGGGGTTTCCAGGGGATACAACAGATTGATTTCAGTGTTAGTGAAAGCTTAGTGGTTATAGAAACAAGAAATGCTAGAGCCAAGCTTGGATTTTCTGAGTGCTCTGCATGATTTGAGGTTTCAGGGGATTGTCACGTAGATGCAAGGCTGGGAATTGAACTCTCCCAGTTATTTTTTCAAATTCAGAGCAAATCTGTTCACGGACACTTTTTTGGGTTACATTAAAAAAATTGAGATCATTGTCTACATATAGACTTGTACAGAAATAACTGAAGCAGTGAATTAGAACCAATTTAGTAAATTTCTTAGTCATCTTTCAGGTCTTTGTTATTACACACTTTCATCATCTGTTTATTGGTTTAACTGTTTCACCCAGTTGAAACAAATAACAAATGTGTCTGACAGCTGAGTTGTTCTGTAGGTTTCCTTTTTGATGAGCAAAGGCCTCAGCAGGTGAAGCAGCTTGGCAGATGCTCTGGATGTTACGCATTCTGTAGCACAGACTTTCCCGGCCTTCAGAAGTTGCATGCATGAGAAATAGACCCCTGTATTGAAAGGCCAGTTATATTGACAAATGGGACAGCACATAGCCAGGATGCAAGTCACACACCCTCGAGAGCCGCACAGCCCCATGCAGGACCAGCAGATCTCCCAGGAGGCAGCTCAGTTTGACCCTTTGCGTCGGAGATGGACATGTGGTGCTTGCTGGGGAAGGTGGAAGGAGAGCTCAGGCTTTCTCCAGTTCTTCCCCTCTAACTACTGGAAGGGACGGGCTGTGAGCTCTGGCTGTAGGGGTGTGGAAGCAGAACTGTAGCAGTGCTAGTCCTGGCAGCACACAGGAGGCTCTTGCTGGGACATCGGTACTGCAGACGATTGCATCATTTAGTATCGTGGAGGTTGGTGGTTGTGATACTGCCTTATGTTTGAGGGAGGCCTGACAGTGAGTTTGCTGTCTCAAGTTTTGCTAGCAGCAGTTCTCCGTTTTCAGAAGTGGTCAAGCGAGGACTTTTCTGTTAGACAGTACCTCTAACAAAGACCCTGGGATGCTTTTTTATATTAATTGTGTGTGTGTCTGCTGAGAAGCTTTATTAAACTGTAATATATAGCTATTCATTGTCTATAAGCTTGGTTTCTTATACAAGACAGCACGAGGCTAATCCCTACCTTGTTTGCGTATGGCTCGAGAAGTATTGTATTCAAATCAGTTACTCTCAAAGCAAAACAAGCTCCTTGAATATGTTTTGTGTGCTCTAGAAGGAGACAGACCAAAAATTTGTCAAGACAAAAATTAGAAGCCAGAGGAAAGGGAGGTTCGTCTATTGTTGACGAAATGTGAATCAGTCCAGTTACATTTGACGTAGAGTCCCAAAGGGGCTTGAAGTCTCAGGAGTTTTTGAAGTAGGTATTATCCTCATGAGCATTTGTGAAGTCAGAAGCAGCTTGCACCCTGTTATATTACGAAAAAATAAGATTAGGATCATCATTTTTATGGAATGAAAATATTTTCATGCAATCAGAACTAGAATAGCAACAAACTGAAACAAAGTGGCAAACACAAAACTATTTGTTTTGGTGTGTCTTACGTTTAATAAATAAGTGCTACAGAATATATAAAAGAAGGAAATAAACACTGACCTGTCATTAGCTCCTATGAGAACAACTGTAGGCAGGAATTAGAGATAGTATTGGTTAACTAAACTGGGAGTATAAAGGAAAGTTCCCAGGAATTATTTTTAAATTAAAAAAAAAAAAATCAACATTGAGAACAAAAGAGTTTTAAGAATGAAATTCAAGTAGTTTATTCTTCTTCTGTATCCCTTTCATTTCCTATTTACCGCTAAGTGTTTGCATTGCAGTAAGTTTTATTCATTTACAGTCTACATTCAGATTTACAGGTAGATTGAGAATCTACATTTATGACTATACTCTTATTGTTGATGTATGCAAAATGAGCTCTTCATATAAAATCCTTTTAAGATTATGTCACAATAATCTATGGTTATGTTTTTTTCTAAGACTGAAACATGATATCCTGTTGAAAAGCTATACATGGAAAACTGTTACAGGAAGAAAGGGTTATTTTATATTTGAAAACCACTAAAATATTCCAGTTTAGACTAAACTACAAAAATAAGGTATCCAGCAAAGATAAATACATACAGTTGGTGACAGCTGACGTGTTTTTTCTGATAGTCCTGTTGTAAGCCAGGAACTTAAAAATACAGCTCTGAAACTGCGTCGGATAGGGGAGGGGTAATGTTATTTTCAGTTGAAAGTTTGATGGTAAAGTTGCGTGGCGGTATGCAGGTTTTGAGAGCAGACTAATGAATTGGCTGAGGGAGATGCAGGTGGGTTTTTTGGTGCAGTCAGGTAGCTGATGGGCTGGCTGAGCCCGACGGTACATCAGGCCCAGCGGGGACGTGTGTGGTACTTTGCAGTGTGGCGGAGGGGTCCTGCGGTCCGGCTGCCGCCACAGCAAGTCCCGGGCCCACCCAGAGCTCCTTAAGGCTGCGGACATTTATGTGCTTAAAACACCTTTCAGTCAGGTTGGGCTTCAGCACGTCCAGGTAGGCTTTCCAAAGCAGCTGTATGAGCAAAATACAGGCAATTTATGAATAATGTCATACTTCCGTGCTCACTTGCTTGTTGCAGCGTGGCTATAGCTAGTGGGTCTTGCTCAGGAAAACCTGAACAACCTTCTCAATGGTCTAGATTATCTCTCTCAATGTTATACAGACAAAAAAAAAGGTAAAATGTTGAAATTTTCTGGGGGTTTTGTGTGGTGGTGGTTTTGGTGTGTGTTTTTTTTTTTTTAAGATTGAAGTTTGTATAGGTGTTTGTGAAATTTATGGGGTTTTTTTAAGCTTTTGAATACCACAACGAGAAGAGCCAAAATAGAAGTTCTAGTCTAATATTTGCGTAGTCCAAGCCTATGCCTTTATTCTCCTCTTTGGAGGTAGGTATTTTATTTGTTCATCTTAGGGATATTAAAGCTGAATGAAATGTCTTTAAAGCATTTCAGGCATATGAGCGAAAAATCATGGTTCCATGTAAATGTGCTGTGCCACTGTTGAAAGTATTCCTTTCCAGCTTTTTGTGCAAGCAAAAGTACAGTCAGCTTCACCCGCTCATGGGTAGCAGCTGCTCTTCCCCATTTCTGGAAGAGTGTTCATCAGGAATAAAAACAAACCAGAAATGTTAATGTGTTATTTAAAAGGTACTCTGATTTGTTATTTTAAAATCGGCAGTTAAGCCTTAAAAATGAGCTCAAATACTCATATTTTTACTGGGTAGTAAATTCTTGTGAACACATGCTGTGAAATGAGGTAATAGGGATTCCAGTGCGGTGGGTCACGGCAATGTGACATTGCAGATGTAATGCGTGTGTTAGGGAGTGCTTGCTAGCCAGTATGGAAAAATAAGCATAATCATAGACATTAAAAATTAAGCAAAGTGTTTGCACATATTTAGATTAGGCAAAACCCAGGCAAGATGCCGCTTTTCTAAACTGCTTCTATCCAAACCATTCAGTACAATATCAGAATGAAAAATGACAACACTTTGTCATCTGTTCAAATTGATATTGCACTCTTTGCAGTGACAGCTGAAAAGGCCCACAGGTGCCATATAAAGAGGTGACCATGTTGTCATATTTCATTTAGGCATCCCTCTGCAAAGCCATAATTACCTAATTAGGTTGTTAATTAGGAGATTAGCATTTCACTATATTGATAGAATGCTCTTTGCAGGCATGAGTCTAGATACAGATTTGTCTGCCCTAATTTATAATCTCTGCATTTTTTTATACTTATTTACTTGCTTAAAATCTTGATGCAAGATAGCTCAGATTAGCTGAGAATCAACTTGTTTGCAATTAAACGAAGATTTGACAAGATCAGGAAACAAATCGAGGAGAGTGTACAGTTTCCATACATACTCCAATATTCTCTCCCTCCTTCCCTAAAGCTCAATAATTAAAATATCGGAGTTGGTATAATTTGCATCCTGATTAGTATGACAACAGAAATATAGCCAAATTCCACGCAGTTCATAAATATAGAAATGCATAGCTGATGCCAGATTGATTTACAGGTCCGGAAACCAACAAATAATTTGTTGGAAGTTGTGGGTAATGTAGTGTTTTCTCATCGTAACTTTCAAACTCCAGTTTGACTTGTGAAAAAGCACCTCTTTAAATGATTATTCCCTTTTTAATGATAGGACCCAAAGCATGAGTGACAGCTCCTCTAGATAAGTATTCATTCTAAAATGCACTTGAGCTTTTGTTGAAACATAAACTTGAATTTTCATATATTGCAGTTCACTTGCCTTTATCCTGCGTGCACAGGAGTCTGTCTGGCATTCAAGGGGTTTGATTATTTGCTGCTGCAAATGTAGATAACCAGAACCATTTCTTTTGCAATTGCAGACAGAAGTTAACTGTGAAATTATTTCATAGATCCTGAATCATAAATTTTGAAGTATGTTTGCACCATCCTATTCCAGCTTGTGTGATGGGGGGGTGGGAAAATCAATTTCTTTATTCTAATCTGCCTATTTGTTTCATTAGTTTTTAAGATCGCTGTAAAGAGCTGCAGTCAGGGAGGTGTTGAAGTCGGTGGCTGTGGAAGCCCTGGAGCGATAAGGTGACCTGTAACGTTACATAATTCCCTGGCCTGCTGGATTTGCAGATTATTTGTAATTGCTTTAGATCCAGGTTGTACCTTCCAGAAGTTACATCTTTGTCTGGAGTGGTTTTGTTTACCTTGAATAGGGCTTCAATTGTTTATTACTTCCTTAAGGGAGACAGTCAATTTAAACATGTTTTCTTCTAAAAAAAAAATAAAAAAAAAATAAAGAGGAGCTTCAGCTTTGCAGAATAAGAGAGAGGACGTTTTTTTTCTCGCTTCTTACTTTTTACTTTGGTAATTTAGAGAGCAAAATAACCTTGCAGGAATTGGCTCGAGAGTTTTGTGGAGAATTTACAGCTGCTTTTAGCCATTTGAACTGCAGTATTCTTAAAATTATCCCATTAAAATTGTTAGAATTTCAAAGTTGTAGCTTTCTTGTAGCAGAACACTTTTAGTTGCTTAAGCTTTCTCTGATTTTTATCATTTATACTCGCTTACTTAGGGGTTTGTGAGCAAATTTCCGTGTGTGCTATATGTGATACATTTTAAAGCATGAAAGGCATAAATATCAAAGTTTTCTGTGAGGAGAACATTTCTTGGACTTTGAGCAGCTGTAGCACATCATGAGAAGTGTCGTGCAGCAGTTGTAGGAACAGCCGTCCTTAGCAGAAGATGAGCAGTGGGGGCCAGGCTGTGCTCGGTGGAGCTGCACGTTTTTAACCCCACGTCTGTAAACTCCTTACGGGATGGTGCAAGAAAATGTGCCTATCGTCATTAGTTTCACTTTATGAAGCAAAGTCCACAGTTCCACCAGAAATTGTTGCAGGAGCCTGCAGGGGAGCAGGGAGCAGAGGGCTGGGTGTTGGGGTCCTGCCCCGCCACTGGTGCCATCTCCCACTGGGCAGCGACAGGGATGGGTTTTGTCAAATTCAGCCGGGTGTATTTAAGACAAACCAGAAAATTCAATCCAAAATAACTACGTTTTCTCAAAAGGAAGGTAACCTGCGCTCAGCGTTTATTTCATGCTCAAGGTCAGATGTTTTACTCTGGAAATAGCGGTAACAGCAGGTTGGCACGTGATTGCAGCCCGCAAGTCCGCGTGGTCCCGCGCTGGAGCAGCGCAGAGCGGTTCCGGCTGTGCCCACTGCTGCCTGCGCTGGTAGGGGCTGCGGGGTAAGCGGGAGGGTGGCAATCGGAAGTGTGTGTTTAGCTCGTCTTTTCCCCGTATCTCACACTCACTTTGATATCTCCTTGACACTTGATGTAGGATAACATGTGGATATAAATCAGACTGAGTTTTGGGACATATAATGGGGGGATTTGGGTGGGGAAAGAGGAAAGTGGCAAAATCTTCCTGTTGTTTGAATAAATAATACAGGCAAGCGGGAGGGTCACAAGAACACTTGATGCACTTGTGAAGTTGCCTCCTCAAATTCAGCTGTGTTCAGATGTGTTTAAGGTACAGCCTGTATAACCACATATCCTCTTTTCAGGACCTTTGTGTCACCTACTGGGAGCTGAATCTTTTGTTAGAGCGTTCTGCATTACTTACTATTATTACGCTGGATTATGACGGAGGTTGATGTGCATGGCAGCCTTGCTTCCCTCGCTGCGAAAGTCTATAGATGCCATAAATATAGCAGTGGGTTCCTGGAAGAGGAATTCTTCTGATAAAAATAGTAGATTGAGATCCAGCTGTCTGATTTTGCCACAAAGTTCCTGTGAAACCTGGCAAGTGGTTCAGCCACTTGATGGTGCAGTTTTACATCTTTGAGGGGGTTCCCCAACCGCAGGAGACTGACGGGGGACCCAGCTCCTCTGGGCACACTGGCCACACGGCAGTGAGAGCGAGGAGAGGGTGAGAGAGGGCACCCATCACCAGGGGCTGGTTAAATAATATGCACTAGGACACACGAATAATAAAGATCAAGAAGAAAGAGGGACGCAGATTCAGCTCTGTCCACCTGTGATGGGTCATGAGAGGTCCTTGCCAATAAGTAGTATATCGTGGGAACACTGACCTGTATGTCATGTCACACAGAAATACGGGTAAGGTTGCATAGGTTTCACATTTTTCTTTTCATTTTTAGTGTTCACATAGAGTATGCTTGACAGCTGTCTGCAAAGTATTTAATAGTTCAATAATATTTATATAGTGCAAGTGTTAAAAGAACACTTATTTTTTGTTTATAATTGAGGAATGTATAAGTTGCTGATGCTGACAAAGTCCATAAATTCTGTTAAATTCATCTGCTACAGGTGGATGTGATAATCGTGTGTGGGTATGAGGAGTGTGGAGGAGGCGGTGTGCTGGCATGTCTCAGTAGATCTAGAAATTGGTCTTGTATCTGTAATTTTGCTGAAACCGATGACGTGGAGACTTCAAGGCGTTCACGTAAAGGGCTGCGGAATTCAACTTCGCTTCTCTGAATCCTTTTACTTTCTCGGAGGTTGTTGTTCCTCAGACCAGGGCTGGGCCAGCTTACTGTGTTTCGCCTTTATTGGAGGAACCGATTAGAATCGTGTAGGTAACGACTGCTAAAATGTGGCATAAAAATCTGAACTGAATTTGGGGGTCTGAAGTCTTTTCTGACTTTTTTTTTTGAGGAGTGTTAACTGTTCATAGAATTTCCAGTAAACATTAATTTATCGAGAAAGGAGTTTTAATGTATCCTTTTGAAAATTCTGAAGAGGAGGAAGAAAAAATGTGTTTGTATTAAACTTCAGAGTTTGAAATAGAATTTCTGGCAATCTTTCACTGTTCTTGTTTATGGGCAAAGTGATTGCATATGTAAAATTGTAACGAAGCTTGGGTAATTTAGCACACGGACTGTTAATAGCATGAAGTCGGGGTGCAGAGTATAAAGGTAAAATTCTCGCATCTGCTGTTACATGTTGTTAACTCCCTTAGCAGACATTAAATCATTTCAAGTACAATAATAGTGTGGGAGGTAAATTAACTAACCATTAACAATCTTATAAATACACAATTAACATGCCAACATTTATATGACACATTGATGGGGCAGCAGTAATTTTTGATTGGGAGTTTGCAGACCTTTTAGAAGCCTAAGGCGGTTGCTTATTTAAACAAGTTCTTACTGCTTGCAGGTAAGCGTGGCCTTGTCTAATAAGCGGTGTGTAAATAATTAAATTTAAAGGACATTCTCAGTGCACTTTTTAAAATACCCACCCATTGTACCTCGTTGTGTCTGTATTCTCCAAGTCGCACACTCCTACTCACGCTGGCCTTTAACACGTAAATTACAGGCGGGAGACGGTTGCCTTATGGTGGGATATTTGCCTTCTGGCCTCTTTGAGGACAACGAGAAATCCTTCGGGGAGAGCAGGCCTACTTTCTGTAAATGAAAATAGTCAGGAAATCAAAAATAGAGCTTGGAGCGCAGGGTTGGCAGGGACCTCTGGAGATCTGGGCCAGTCTCCCTGCGCCCGGCGGGGCTGGCCAAGGCGGGCTGCTCTGGGCTTATCCAATTGGGCTTTGAATATCTCCAAGGATACTGATGGAGCCTCTTTAGCTAATAGCATAATTTATTAAAATGTATGGTAGGAGTAGTGTATTAATAACAAGCAGCATGTCAGTTTTATTTCTCTACCATTCTTTTATTGAATTCCTTCTTGCTGCCGGGTCTGTTGTTTAATATAATACTTTTGAATTTGTCTATTTTTTTTTTTTTAAAGCAGAAAAGACACGGTCTCTCGGGGAAAAAAATGGCAGTATTTCTGACCAAGGGAGCAAAAAAAAAAGCCTAAAATTATGAAGAATGTAAATCTCTATTTATTGAATGTTGTAAGTAGCGGATGCTGATGTTTGGTGGTAGGGAGGGTACTGGTGGGGATGGTGGGTTTGCAATTTACAATACACCTTCAAAATTTTGCTTTTGTCTTGACTAGAATAGAGTCCAAATACAGTATTATTTTTGCTTCCAACTATTTAAATGCAGAAGCTGCTTCATGGGGCTCTGTATATGAATAGACCTTTCTCCTTGGAAGCATAGAGGGGAAATGATGAAAAGTGTTTGCTGGTCCTGGAACAAGCCTGTCCGATGTTTTCGTTAACTTTGTTCTGTTAAAATCTGCCAGAAAAACACCAGCTGCCTTTACCAGATTTTCATGGGATATGGCTTTGTGTGATTTAAAAATATTTATTTCCTTGGGTATTTTCTTCTTGCTTACAGAAGTTTTGCAAGCAGCAATGATAGGGCGATTTTTTTTTTGTTGTCGTTTCTATGTTCAAAATACTAAATAAACACATTTAGTTCTATAGCTGGTATTAAAACGCTTGGAGCTTTCTTCTCAGATATGCAAATTTTTAGAAAAGTAGTGAGGATTTGGAACTTCTGGAGTTTATGCCTGGTCTTGCATCTCTCAGTGAGCTCAGACTCACCCCCCCAGCCTCCCTCTCCCGCGGGCTGGGCTTTGCCGTCGAGCAGCGCAGCTGGAAGGGGAGCCCTGGTGTCCCACGGGCCGTGCTGGTTCTCTTACCCCTGTTCACTGGTGGACTGATCAGCCTGAAAATTAGTAATTTTTTTTCTTTCCAGGTTATTTTCTGCAGCTCACTTCTTTGATTCAGCTCGTCTCACAGTGCCAGCCTTCGGGAGGTGGCGGAATATCTGAGCAGGGCCAGGCAGGAGCAAGGGGCTGTCCTTTTCAGAGGCAGCCCCGACTTGAACTAGTTTAAAATAACAAAAAATCCACAGCTACAGTAAAATAGGATAACAGCTTGAGCGTGTTTTGGGGCGCTTTTTCTTTCTTTTTTTTTTTTTTTTTTCTTTTTTGCCCTCTACTTTGTTTCGTAAGGCCACTCAGGTACTCTGAATGAAATGTTTTAGGTGAGTGGCAATTACTGTTGTTAAAGTGCTTAAGAATTCAGGCGTGTGGTATGTGATCCCAGAGCTTTTTCTATATTACAGCAGTTGCCCTACACGAAGCACCAGGCAGCAGCAGATGTTCAGTGCTCTGCCCTGAAATACCAATCTCTTCATGTTTAAACTTTTTCCTTTACAAATACAAAACCTGAAGAGGGTCTATAATAAAGTAATCAAAGAGTTGATATGTAGAGGCAGAAGAAAAACAGTAACACACTATTACAATGAGTGAAAAGAAATTCAAAGCCCTATCTGTCTTTGTAAATTTATTAATTTGAATAGACGGGGGGGTTTAAGTGTATTTTCTCTCTATCCTTCTATATGCAGTACTTAGAATATTTTGCCGTACAGCAACCATTTGTTGTAGAGTAATGGGACCTGTCTGGAGGTGTCTGGTTTGTTCTGTTGTCTTGCGATTTGGGTTTCAAGCTGTCCTCCAAACCCACTGTTCTTTAAGTGGATCTCAGCAAGCAGTGTAACTTAAGTAAACTGGAGCAGAATTAAAATAATGCACTGTACAAAATGGAGTCAGTTAAATTTTGCACATCCAAAATACAAACCTTCTTGAATCTGGGTTTCGGGGTTTTGTTTTCTTGTTTTGTTTTGTGTTTTGGTGTTTGATTTTTTTCTTTCTCTAAAATGCTGTGTACATTATATTTGTAGGTACATGTGTCCATGGAAGAAGATGGAGAGAAGATAGTAGAGTGACGTGGTGGGCTTGTGGACAGGATGGCTTTCCTGGACAACCCAACAATTATACTTGCTCATATTCGGCAGTCCCACGTCACCAGTGATGACACAGGGATGTGTGAAATGGTCCTGATAGATCATGATGTCGACCTGGAGAAGTTCAATCCCTCGTCAGCGTATGGGGACAATGGTTCAGAGACACAGGGAAGCAATGGTGAGACTCAGGGCTATGTATATTCCCAATCAGTCGATATTACCTCAAGCTGGGACTTCGGAATCAGAAGACGATCAAACACAGGTAAGTGATATTTGCAGCAAAGAGAACCTTAGTCTTTTAAATTCAGTTTCTGTTAGCCTGGCTTGCCTGGGCAAACCGGAGCATGACTAGCTAGACATCTGTCAAACTTTTCCTTTGTAATGTCGAGACCCTTTTTATAAAAGGACATGTAATGATTCAGTTTCTTTAGCGTGCTGTCAGCTGAGTTTTAATTGCTGCTTTACTTACTCACGTACAGAGGAACATTGAGGTAGTCACTTTTATATATAAAAAAAAATATTAAAGACATCAAGTCTAAATCCAAAGTACATGAACAGTCTTTGATATTTCTATTGTTAATGTCTGGAGGGGTGTTAACTTTTGAACAGGATAGTTATTTTCTGAGAAAAATCTACCTAGTGAGGCATCAAATCTATTTGTTATAAGAGAGAGGAATGAAGTTTGATGTGAGCCAACGAAGTGAATGATTTGGCTGTATTTTGTCTTCTGAAGTTTTATTTCTGAGAAGAACCTTGAGCTAAGATTTCAGTTACCAAATCAAGAAATTTTAAGGGTGTACACCTTTTCAAAATATGGTCAGGTTGTCTTGACTGGAAGCAAACTGTCCCATTTGTTGTTTCGTATGAGGGATATTCAGACTTCTACCTATACCCGAGGAATGCTACGAACAGAAGTTCTGTGATATAAAATATATATGAAAATGTTGGTGTGGGATGGTCAATACCCATCTCTTTTTTTCTGTGTTACAGTATATATTTTTTTCAAATGATTTCTGAAGGTATTATAACACCACCTAGAGCTCAGAAAAAACATCTGTGCTCTACTTAACAAGTAAAATGTTGTATGGTATTCATTATCTTGAAAAAACTTTTACAAATAAGAAGTTGTCAGAAGTTACGGAAATGACAGGGCTCTGACCTCTTTTATATATGGCTGCAGCTGACTTTAAGGCATGGTGAAGAGTTCAGCGTGCCAGACTGCCCAGCATTGTCCTCGAGCCTTGTTTAGTTCAGGTGATGGTATAGTTTATGACGAGGGAGAGGCAAAGCTTAAAGTTTTATAGAATTGTTCCAAAAAATAATCCTGAAGGGTTATTTCATCAAGTGGGTAGACTGATTGAATTAATCTCCATTTAAATTACGGATTTCAGTTTCCAATTGGTGGCGTATTCTAAAGTAATGGTTAGGACACTGGGGCCATCGGGGAAGGACACTGGAGCCATCAGGGAGCCAGTTCTTTGCCTTTCTCCATCTGACGTGTCTTTTCCATCGGGTGTGCTGGTGCCACCAGCAGCCTAACGCAGTCATCAAGGCAATCAGGCTGTGATTTGAAACAGAGCGGGGTGGAACAAAGCCTGCAAAGAACCCAAGTTGATCAGTACTGAACCCTTTTCAAAAATACAGGAAGAGGAATAAATTAAATAGAAAGTTATCTAGTTTTAATATAAATACTTTTTGCATTACACAAGCACTTGTCTAAGTTCTTGATGGAAGAAAACACGTACATATGTAGAATAAAGTGTTTGTATATCTCGTAAGTTCAAAAACTCATTAACTGTGAAATCTGCAATTTTTGCTCCTAAAATGGGCAAATGTAAGGACTTTTTTTTTAGGTATTCCATAACTACTTCAGTAGATTTAGTAGGAGCAGGAACATTTGTTAAAATGGGGTTTAGGTTTTGAAAGATACTGTAGTTTTGTGTATCAACAAGTAGTAGTGGCAGACTTCTTTAACGTGTAAGCTCTTCTTTATTCTCCTTGTTTTTCTACCCTGCTAAATAAAATCATTTCTGCTTATGCCATCTTTAACTGTTGTTTTTGAATAACTTTCTATTATCTTTTGCAGAGCTGTTTTAGTGTAAAGTACCTTAACTGGGTAGTACCTTTTTCATAAATTGTCAAAATAATGTGTACTGTAGAAGACTCTACACATCTCTGTAGAGAGTGCAGAAGTGTTGGTTATTAGTTACTTGTCATGTGGGTATGCAAATTTGGCAATGAATGGTACGTGCATTCCCCTATCAGTTATCCCCTTAGTCCTGAAGGGGCCGTGCGGTGGTGACACACATCAGGGTGCTGCTCATCCTCTCCGGGGAGAACGCGTGGTTTGTCTGCCACTGAGCTCCTCCTCCTCCTCCTCCACAGCAGGTAGATGGGTCGCGGCTGGTCTTTGGCTCTGGACTCCATCTCCTCGCTGCTGTTCTGCTACGTCCAGAGGGGTTACAAAAACTGAAAGTGGAGACAGGTCTGTGCAAGGTGCTGGGTCTGTGGGAAAGCAGCAAATTCTCCCAATCCCCATGACTAGAAACAAAGGCTCATCCCGCTGCCAATAGTTAATGAAACAAGAACTACATTTGGTCAGTGACATTTTTCACACAGAAAGCTTTCAAACTAGCATGCTTCTTGTGAGAATGAGCCTTAAATAATTCAGACTTCTAATAGGTGCTGATAATTCCATCTAATTTGGAGTTGCTGTAATACAGTCCCACAGTAAATGATCATTTGTGATCAGCTGTAGATAGGAGAGCAGGGTGGAGGGAGTGAAGATGGTGACTGCACGTGAGTACGCTTGTTTTGATAAGGGGTGAAAACATCAAATAGGATAAAACCATGCATTATTCTTATTTCTAGTCTACATTTTTTCCTTTACCTGTTGTTTACATAGAAATCTAACAGGTGTTTTTTGCTGGCCCGTTTGGGAAGAAAGGATTTTGGAAGGTAATTTTGAGCTACAGCCTGGACAGCAATTGGGGAAAAAAAAAGAGTTTTTTCTTTCAGAATAAAATATCTACATTGCAATAGCGTTTTACCCAATATTTAAACATCTGAGCAGTGACACTACTTCTCATATTTCATTGAGTAAGACACATAGAGGTATTTAGGCACTAACCTCATGTTGGCTTAAATGGGAAATAGGCATCGAAGTCCCTGTTTGAGTTCAAACTGCTTATTACAGCCGTTAAACCTCAAAGTGGTATTTTTTCATCAGTTCCCAGGTTGAGAGTTTTTATGGGGGCAAAAAAAATACCAAAAATCACTTCCGTGTCCACCATTCAGTTCAAAGACTAAATGTACAAGAATAATAATAGGAGAGGTAGAAAATATTTATTAACCCTTTTTAATTGGTGAAATGACTCAGGGAACTCAAATTGTATCTAAAAATTGTCAGAGTAATTTAGCATTTTAGAATCTCTTCTACAAACCCATTTTAGTTAATGAATGATCTTAATACATCAAAATTGCTAATATATCCAGCAAATTGTTTCCTTCAGTAATCAACATGATTAGCCCTACTCTCCAGTCCAATCTGCTTTCTTATTTTGAGTGGACGCTTCATGACATCAGGTATTTCATGTGGTCATTGTCTTGGGGAGCTTCTGCCAGGGCTACTGACCATCTCCTGAGAGAGATCTCGCTGGAACAAGAGATAATTCAAGGTGTTATCTGCTACCCCCTTCTGCAAATTCTTTCGTGTTATAACTATTTGAGGCTTTTTTTCAAACCGTATTTCGAAGGTGGAGTCAAAATATACGTAAAGAAATATTATATTCATTTTAAGATTTGACTAATGTTGTGAAGATACAAATCATTTATTTTACTACCTATAAACTGTTTCAGCACACTGAAGAAAAAGCTATGCTAATTTATATAGCTTTGACATTTTATAATTTTCATGATTTTTAGATAAAGGATTTTATATTTAAAACTTTAATAGTCTAGTCTGAGTTCATTTATCTTTAATTTTTGAAACGGGTAGAGTAATTCATAACAGTAATTTTATTCCTGTAATGTAATATTCACTTCAGTTCATTTGTGCATTAAAATTCCTTTAAGACCGTTATTAATGATTTATATAATGAAATGTCATATTAATCACAGAAGTTTTCACATTTTATTATTCTCTTCCATGTTAATACTATCTTTATGATCTCTATTAATGTTTTATATCCTCTAATTTCAATTATAAATCAAGAACATTTTCATGTTTTTGTTGGTATTTGCTTTTCAGGGGTGCCACCTTTAAAATTTTATGACTTTTTCCCCTACATATGCAGTATAAAACATCTTTATTCATATAAAGGTAGTTAATTATGTCTTTGTTTATAGTAAACTTTCATTGACAAACTTATAGTTATAATATTTCTTTTCAAGCTCAGAGACTAGAACGTCTGCGGAAAGAGAGACAAAATCAAATAAAATGCAAAAATGTTCAGTGGAAAGACAGAAATACTTCTTACTCAGGTAAAAATAAAAGATCTTCTATTTTCCTACCCTTTTTATTTCTGCTTTTGATGGTTACAGTGTTTTCAGTTTGTAATTTTCATTTAAGCTTTCAAAGCGTAGAGGAAATTCTAATTATTGGATTTGCGTTCCGTTCCCCAGTTAGGTGTTTCCCATAGTTTATTGCTGGGGGGGTGTGCCACAGACGCCTCGTTTGTTCTCAGCTGTGGTGAGGACATTCCACATTATTAATAAAGGCAAAGTAAAGAAAAAGTGTTTAAAACCTGGTTTGTTGGTCTGAACTAATTCGAGTGGCTGCTCTATTTTTTTTGCAATATAAGGTATTGATATGGTAGTGCTGCGTTCTGTCATCTTGGAGCTTCGTTATCTCCTGAGGCTTCTCTTGTCCTGGGCAGAACTGGGGCCTGAGGCAATCTGGGCTCCGCTGTGGGGCAGGCGAGGGGCAGGGGGTGTTGCTCCGGGTGCCGCTGAGGGGCAGGAGGTGTCTCTGCCGCGCGGGTGGCAACTGGCAAGTGTCCGCCTTCAAAGTGTGGAATCCTTGTCTCCCTGGACGCTAGGGCTTTCTGGCTGTTTCCAGGGTCATTCTGTGTACCAGATGGGATGAATAATTTTTTAGAGATTACTTTTATAGATTTTTTTTTTTGTGGTTATTTTCCTAGGTAAGGGGGGAAAAAAATCTTAAGAAATAATGTGTATATATGATCTACTTAACTGAACACATAATAAGGCTGGAGAAGCTAAGGCAGCATTTTCCTTGGAAAAACTAGTATCAATGATTTCTCAAAAAATATGCTTTTTTAAAAATTATTATGTAATTAAGTATTTCTGACTGGATGGTCTACATAGTTTAAATTACAATGTATGAAATGAAAAATCTGTCTCAATTCTCTTCTTTTATAGCTCAAGTTAGTATCTATTCCTGTTGTATTTGACGCACATTCAAATCTTTGTATGGTCTGTCACGCCTACTTCTTTCAAAATTTATGTATATCTTAACGAAGTCCCTGTGTAATCTCCTTTTTTTCACCTAAATCCTTGTATCTTTAGTGGATGTCATTTGCTGAACCTTCTCCAGCTCTTTTATATATTTTTTTTTTATTATTATTATTTTTTATTTTTTTTTAGGGGAGTGAACAAAGCCGCTCCCATGAGCAACACGTTGCACTAATCCTCAGCATCGTGTTCAGCTGTGTTTGGTACCTCTGCTAATGCATGCTAAAATGTCTTTGCCTTTCTACTTCTGTAAGCAGAGTTGTAGGTTTTAAAGTTTAATCTACTGTAACCTCCAACTCTCTTTGCTCAATATTTTATAGCGTTTGACCAATGATGGTGCAATTCTCTTTTTCCTCTTTATCCCTAACTGTATACTGCCGGATATTTCTTTACACTGAATTGCACCCAGACTCCAGTTTCCTGCTGTGTCTGTGCCGTTTGTGTCGTCGTATTCATGTCGGCTCCATCATGACATTCAGTTCCTTTTACGTGCTGCCCCGGAGACAGGCGCAACCCGTCACCCAGCAGTAAGGGAGGTGTCCCCCTCTGCAAGGATGTGCTGGGCTTGCAGGCAGACAGCTCAGTCCCTCTCTGCTGCAGAACTAATTGAAATAAAAAAATAAGTTACATTAAAACTCCAGGCACTCAGTATCTCCCTTTCTTGGCAGAGCAGACTTTCCTTCTCTCCTTAGTCCCTGAGATTCTGCGTGTTTCTCAGTTATTGGCACGAAGAACAACATGGTAGAAAGAGGCCAGGAAAAAGAGGAGCCCTGAAGGGCTGTATCCTGATCCACTGTACCTTCCTCTTCGTCAAGTGTGTGTGTGAGACTGTCTGTTCTGTTCCTGGAGTGTGGTGTTATTGGAAAATATGTATGAAAGCAGTAACAACAGCAATAGCTGTTCTCATATGGGGGGAATTTGGCTGCCCTCTTCTGACCGTTCGTCTCAGCCTTGGACGAAGTCGAGCCTCTGGTTGCCACCAAGCAAAGGAGAAGGATGCTGGAAGGGTGATGCTTTCCCTGTGCTGCTCTGATGGCACCACCTCCAGAGATCACTTGTCACAGAGAAACTCTCAGAGACGTTTCTGCTGTCCTGCGGGTGGATGTGTAGTCGTAATTTGAGGCATTTGGCAATTGATTATTTGTCGTGATTCCCATTTTTGATTACTATGTTCAGAAATAAAAGTACACTAACCAGGATAAAGGGAAGTGAGAGACGAGTACTTTTTTTGTATGGTAATGCGGAAAAAAGAAGAGTGTTTTTTAATAATCATCTGTTTGCCTGCTGCCATGAGACAAGCGGTTTGCTTTGTCAGGAATGAATTTGAAAGATAAGGTGGTAGTAGTGTATGGACTTGAAAAAGAAAATCTCCATGGTTTTGGAGTTGGTTCGGGGATTATCAAATGCAAAGATGCTTCAGGGGTAGTTGGCTGCCTGGAAGGAAGGTGTGACACCGGAGGCCTGGGGTTTTGTTCTGCTGTGCCACCAATTCACATCACCTTTCGGTGCATCGGTTCTTTTTCAGTAAAATGGAAAGAACAATTCAGCTTCGTGCAGCGTAGAGATCAAATCGTGTTAGTAAAACAGTCTGTGGGCCCTATAAAGCAAATACGGATATACATACAAAAGGGTATTCCTTTATATAAAATACTAGGTATTTTTAGATGAAAGCAAAAAAATACGGCATTGTATTTACATCTTACATTTATTCATTTCAGAGCATGTAAAAGGTAAACTAACAGTATGTCAAGGGACTCTTTCAAAAGCCTTGCATTCATCCCGTATAAAATAGCACATATAGCTATCAGAACCACAAAAGCTGAAAAGTACATATAATACAGACTAGTGGCAAAGCTTAGCTTTAATTAAGAATTAAAGATTATGCAATTAAAGCTAGTTTAATGTAGAAATATGAGCTTTTTTCCCCTGAAATGAATTTGAGAATTTAAAATATTTTTTAAAATAACGTTTTTCATTGGAACTCTCACAGACCAACTCTATTGGGAATTATTTGACAAGATGCTCAATGGAAGACGGTAGTCTTTCAGAAATCTCATCTTTCTTCTAGCTTTTTGCGCAAATCTTTAGAAGGTTTTGGGACTTTCTAAACAAGTTGAACTTTTTGAAATGGTGACGTTTTCTGGAAAACTGTATCTCAGCCAGCTGAATTTACAGTCTTACAGAATGTAGTGTTATTGAAACTCCTCAGCCGTGTGGGATATTTGAGTAAAAGCTATACAAAACTCAAAGCACAACAGATGTCACACTAACGAATGCAGAAGTCGTCTTGAGATCCTCTCTTTGCACATCCCAACAAAGGAACGGTAATCAAATCACCCTAACATTTTCCTAGAGACAAAACTTCAGGATAAAAGACTTGCTTTTTCTCCTGAACCAGTAAAGCCGTTGTATTGGATTCCAAGGTAGAGAGTACTTTGCAAATGCCCAGAAAATAGCAGGTACGGGCAATACTCTAGCATAATTGTCATTGAGATATTTTATTTTAAAACGAGATAAGCTTGTTACAAAAAAACAGAATACCTAATGGAGTTTAAGTTGCCACATTTAAAAAGGATTTAATCAAGTTTTTTTGGTTAATTGCAGCTTCTCACAAGACGGTTGGGTGTCTCTTAGTGCCAGTATTTAGCACTTTTGCCAACTGTCTGAGTTTTCAGGCAATCTGCTGATAAAAATAAACTGAGCTTTTGAGTAGTTACAATTTGTCAAGTTTTAATTTTGCGTTTTAAGAAATTAACAAGCTCCCTGCAGAACGAGTCCCAGGTCGTGCCGCTTTGGGAGCGGTTTCATTTCCCTGGAGGAGCAACAGACAAGTCTTTGAGCTGGGAGAGAATCCAACTGCCGGACTGCGGAGCAGTCGCTCCGGGAGAGCTGGGGTTGGCTCAGGTAGTGATTGATGGAGTTTGGGGGTACTTGGTTCCTAGAGCAGATGTGGAAAAAACTTGTCCAGATTCAGTCACAGTTTCTTGCAGCTGAGACCCATTGGTGCTGATATGCTAAAACACCCCAGGCTCTGTCCTGATTTTGTCATGTCCTTATAACATAAGAAGCCCTAATTTATATTTTTTTTTTTAAGTAAACTGTTGCTGGAAATTCAGCCCTTCATATAAAAAGAGCTTGCTTGTTGGAGGCTTTTATGAGCCTTCACAGACCGCACAAAGAACTCACTAACTCTCATCCCCTTTGTTTTTAGAAAGCTTTTTTTTATTGTCCAGACTATTTATCTGCAGTGCTGTTTTTGAGTGGGACTTTTTTTTGAGACCAGGCTGTACCCCGTCTACCATAAGAAGAAAATCCAAAGAAACTATTCTTTTGGATTAGATGAAGTCCCAAGCCTACTGCTGACAGCGTAGTGACATTGTAATATCGTAATGGGGTGGTATAATACCGTTCTGGAATAGAGCATAATATCCTGTGTTACAAGCTCAGTTTGAAACGCTCTTGCGCGGCGTATTGTAGATGTGTCAGCAGTCCTTTTGCATAGGATTTACTGTTCATTTAGAAAAAGGTAGGCAAGCAGAAAGACCAGGAATACATACTTCTCTCTTTGAATCTTGATTTTTATCTTGACTCGAGTGGATCTGGTAGTGATCAGTTCCATTCTCTGTATAGGAAGAATTCATCTTTTCCTCAGCCTAAGCAATGGCATTGTTCAAACTTCTTATGTTTTCGTATCTCTGGGCTATGAAAGAGTGATGGTATATTCTACCCTGCTAAAGCATTTGTTGTTCTATATATTTGATTTTGTTCTTCCTCTTACGATGTTATCTCTGTGTAGTAAACAGTAGCCTCTGTACATCTCTAGTACAACTACTGCACTCTCTTTTCTGATCTACAGCAGAGGAGCTGAGCTCACTATTTGAAAAAAAGAATTTCAGAGTAAAATCTCCGTGTTCTGGGAAGCAGTCAATACTGTCTGTGCGACTTGAACAGTGTCCGCTGCAGCTGAATAACCCCTTCAATGAGTACTCAAAATTTGACGGCAAGGTAAGTGGACCAGATGTTTTTCTCTCATATCCAGGTGGTCCCTGACCTGAAGATGATGGGCCTTAGGCAGTTCTCCTGTGTGTTTACTTGTTCAAGCTTTAATTAGACATTATGGTAAGCCATCAGTTATTTTGAAGTGGTTATCTAGAAACATGCTTCTCTTAGTCCTAAATATAATGGTTCCAGGTTCGGTAGAACCGTTTCTCCTGTTTTCATTACAAAATTCTGCTTTCCCATTAGACATACATTACCTGGCTGTTTTCTTCTCCAGCAGGCCAGTTAGGTAAACATTTAGTGTGGCAGAGTCCTAGGGCATCTGTCTGCACAGCTGATGGTGAGACCCTTTGTATAAATGTTGGCATTTAAAAAAAAAAAAATATTCTGTCTAGCCACATCCCAGCACTTGCTGAATATTCTGTGATTTATGCAGTCTTTATCCTCAAAATGCTCCAATGAGAGTGGGAAAAGCCACTGTTTTGAGGGTGGAAAACTGAAGCATCAATAGGTCAGTATCTGGGGCAAAAAAAGGACTAAACAACGTAGTTCTGCACAAGTACTCATTTATGTAATCTGTGGAGGACGTTCGCTACAAACCTGGTAGGTGAAATTCATTCCTTGACTACGTTTATTTCAAGAGCTTGCGTTTGATACTGCTCAGAACTGTGGGTAACTGTATTTCCTTGTCTGCAGGGGAGTTACTCTGTATTGTCAGATATTTTTCTCTGTCATAAACTCTAGAAACTGAAATATAAACATCAGCATGATGGATCAGTGTCATATTGTTCCAAAACAATTATAAATACTGCACGGATCTGTTTTCTGCTGGATTTGTTTGTGGAGTCTCCTGTGGGAGTATGAAGTTTGAGCTTCATTACCATTGTGATGGAGGAATTTCATATTCTGTTAAGTATTCTTAAAGTGGAAAGTCAGATATGTAATTCCGCTAGCGTGTCTAGAAGTATTTAGAATATTGGTGAAATGGTAACTTTTAAACTATGAAGTCCGTGTAGCAAGAGTTGCCGCTACTGTTATCTTATACTTACTAGTAAGTAGTAGTTAGTGCCAACTCAGCGTGTCAGAATTCCTGGCCTCGGGAATAAATGATAGCAGTACTTCCATGCTGACAACGCTGGGATGCCTTTTTTCTACACTCAAAGCTTGCTGTTCTTATGTCATGAAATTTCAGTTTGGCAAACATTTAAACGTAGTTCCAACAGTCATGCGCAGAGGAAGTAAAAATAAAATAACCACTACTTTATTAAGAGAAATTTATAGTAATTCAGTGGTGTCCCGGTCTTGTTGCTTTAATACTTGAGCATGATTTGGGCTACCAGCTAGAGTTTTTCTCAGAAACTCGAGGAACTTAATCATATTTCCTTCCCACTTTGTTAATCCAAACTGCTTTTTACCGTATTAATAGGAATTCTAGTTGACTGTAATGAACATCTTAATTTTCCTATTTAAAAGTCTGATGTATTTAGCAGGTGTTTGGTCCACTTCAAGGAAATTGGACTATACATAACAGTTTGAGATAGTAATGAACTACCTCAATGTTTACTCAATTGCGATTTGTAGGGTATGATATGAATTAACTCAATTGTGATCTAGAAATCAAAATACCTTCTTAACTCTCCCAAATAACTGGCATTTTGTTAGAGTATAATCTCACTATATTAATTTTAACATCATTGTTTATATTACTCTGGTAAGTCTGTCAATAGTATGCTCATAAAATTTAAATTTTTTATACTTCCATATGTATTGTCTGTTTTTTAAATATCTACTTGACCATCTGAGATACAGAGGAAACAGTATAGTTCAGTAGTGAGTTATTGTACTTCAGTTTTGTTGTACTTTCAGACAGTAATGTAAATAAAAAAAACCCTAGTATTTTAAAATTCTTTTTAATGAAATATCGTAGGTCTCATATTTATTTTTATTGATAATAGATAAGCAGTGTTTTTCACATAAATACAATTCTTTCAGGGAATAGTGCATGACTTATTTACATAATTAACAGAGCCGCATATCTCTTGGGGAAATGGTACCTAATTGGGGAGAGGCAGGGGGATGAGGAGGGGCTAGGGGCCTAATTAAACATGTCTTCAAAAAAACCCTACTTAATTATGTATTTACTCAAGGGATCACAGTGGCTCTGAAATCTTTGAGATTATAACCGGGCCTTTGGTTTATATATATATTTGAGTTTGGTAACACACATTTTCAGCTGGTGGGGTCCCGCCCTGGTGTGGTTCACTGGCAGCTTCCCTGGCTGTCTCGGAGCCCTTTGTTCACGTGTGCGCTCATCTAAACCGCTTCCCGAACGGCTTTAGCTTACCACTGACCTCAAATCAAATAAAACCATTCTCTTCAGGGTCCTTCCCGCCCTCTGCCTCCGTTTGAGGTATTGTTTTAAACTGATCAGTTGAAAATAAGAAAACATTGCATGCTGTAATATCGACCAAGCAAATTTATTAAAATGCTTACATCTTGCAGGTGTTTTCTGCCAGATTTAGTGTCTTTTTCATAACCACTTCTGCAATTTTATGAAATAATAAAATTTTAAAGCACTCTAATTTCTTCTTGTTCTGATCAGTTCGTTAATTATCAAAATAGTAGAGGATATGGCTTGTGAAATGCGACTACAATGGAAGCATTCTAATCAGCTCCAGAATTCAGGTGATTCTTGACACAAGCCTACACGGGACAGACCTGTGGCTTTCATGTACATTGTAAAGCTTCAGCTCTTAACGAAAGACACAATAACTACTCTTGGCTGTATCTTCAAGTTTTTCCTTAAAATAGTTAAAGTAAACCTAACCCCGGCATCTGTTAGCGTGCTTTGTAAGTCACGTGGGTTGTACATCTTGGTTAATAAATCTTGAGAGCTCTTGCTAAGAGTATTGTATGAAAAGAAGCCTTTGGTCATTTATAATTACTTCAGTTGTCATTTGTATAGAAAATTACTTGAAGGCTTAAGAAACCAGTGGCCAAATTGATTTCCTTTATCTGCATGCAAATGAAATTATCCATTTTATAGATAAGTTCAGGTATATTTCTGTTTACAGAATTTGAAAAATCAAATTTTGGTGCTTATTGTTCCAACTTGCTGACTGTTGATAAGGTTGGGAAAATAAGGCTGGCCGTAAGACAGATCTGAAAGCCATCGCCAGGTACCACACGTGAAACACAGGGGGGTTGGAACGGCTCCTTTCACTGACACAGCTGGAGGTCCACTTTACCTGCCTGCTTTCAATAATTGTTTTAAAAGCATGCATTGTCTTTGCATTCTATAGAAATTCAGAATATTTCTGTTCAAATCACAGGCGTAACTTGCATGAGTTGCTGGAAAGCATGATGATGAGTTTTCTCTGAGATATTAATCTTAAAGGATACTGATTTAGTACAGTATTAGTGTCAAAGCTATTCAGTGGCATGACCATTCCCACTAGCAAAGAAATGTTACCAAGATGTAGTTACTGGAATAGAGAAAAACCGTGCTAGAATCAAATGTTCGGCTTTGTAGGAACCACAAACTGAATGAATGACTCCTAAGGCCTCGGTTTACGGTTACCCTGAAATCATCTTTGAAGCCAGTCCATGTCCAGTTTTCTTCCGAGTCTCTGCTACCTTTAAGAAATTACAATCACTAAAATGTCTTGTCAGTTCGATTTGTGACATGCCTGCTACCAAAGGCTCCTACATCCCCAGCAGAATGTTAGCAAACACGGGAGCGTTACAGGACAGTCAAAAAACAGATGCTAAAGATACGCAAAATAGTCAAAGGGAGTTGGAAAACCACAGTGCAAATGTAAGGGAGGGATCATTCAGCTCTAGATTGACCTTGAGTTACAAGGCCAAAAGCCTTTCCTGCACGCAGACCGGAGTTTTCTCAAGGTATTTTTACTTCTGCTTTCATGACTAGTGGTTGAAAATGAAGAGCTAAGGCAGTCTGGCTTTTCTGACGTTAGAGGGGTTTGTGGGTTTACTTGGCTACCGGAGTTAATTTCAATAAAACCAGGTCAAGAGGATCTTTAGCTGGACAGATGCTGGAATCCCTGTTGCGAGGGACGGTACCTCTGTGTAGTGTTACAGGGTTTCTTGTGGCTAATTTTGGTAATGGGTTAAAAACCAACAATTTCTCTTGTAGCAACTGTTTTTAAAATGATGCTGTGGAAAGCATGGGGGAAGGGATAATTCATGAGTGCTAATTGCTTGGCTGTTAATTTTCATAAGTGTTGATAGAAGCAGTTCCTTAAATTAAACTTTGTTTAAAATGTATCAGGGGAAATATTCCACAATGTCGGGCCTGAAGTGAAAATTAATATGAATGCTGTGGCAATTAACACGTACTGGTTAATAGCTTTTAGCAGCATTTTGGGATGATAGTCCTTAAATACATTTTTGCATGCTGCTCTTGTTTCGGTCTTGTTTGACTGTATGTCTGGATAATCATGAACAAATGTTTTGCACAATCCCCAGTATTAAATAGCTCTACTCAAAGAAAGTAGATAAAGAACTTAAGAAAGAAGCAGCGCTGCTGTAATTAATATGGAAAATGTCTGAAATAATTAATCCAGGATTAAAATCTTAGTGTGGAAAAAAAATGAATTTTTTTAAAATAAATGTTTTGCCTCTAAGCTGAGTAGAGTGATCCTCATCTGAATCCTAAATCGGTCTGCATAGTTCTTTTTTTCTTTTTTTTTTTTAAAGCATTTGCTTATTCTACTAGTTTTAGTGGTTTACGTACTACCTGCATGCTACTAAAATAGTCGAAGTAAAGATTTTTATAAGGTAATTATTTATGTTAGATAACGTGTGTGTTAACAGGTCAGCGTCTGTGCGGGGTCACCATTTGCAGTGGTGCCAGGAGCCACGTGCCAGGCTGGGGCAGAGCCAGCGGCGCTCGGTCCCCCCGTGGGACCACCGCTCTGTGCTC
Organism: Larus michahellis; assembly: GCF_964199755.1. Lineage (NCBI taxonomy): Eukaryota > Metazoa > Chordata > Aves > Charadriiformes > Laridae > Larus > Larus michahellis. The sequence goes on from NC_133910.1 coordinate 9,102,275, forward strand.
CCGCACCTGCCCGCTGCGGGGGAGAGAGATTTTGGGTTTGCTGGGCTGGAAATAGTCCTCTCCTTTGGTTTGTGTTTGCATTTCCTCTAGCTGCAGAGCCCTAGCTGTCCCGAGGGATGCAGGAGCTCTGCCTGGGCCATCGGGGCTGTCCCTGTCATGGCCCTCGTGGCCGGCGTGGCCAGCATGTGCCTGTGCAGCCGGGGCGCTGCGGGGAATGATGCACAAGAGCAGGGATGGAGGGGAGTGAACAGCCTTGGAACAGGCTTTCAGCAACGCGGGCTGCCATTGCCTGCTCAGCCCGGTTCAAAACCCGCGCTGCAGTTCCTCGGACCCCTAAAATAAGTGCCAGGAGCACATAAAGGTACTGAGCTTTCCCTTTTGGTGTCTGGCAACTCCCTGTAAAAGTTCTCACCCAGTCAGAACGTGGGAGAGAAATCTCCCGTAAGACTGAGATCTCTCGGTGTTGGGGATGCGCGTTGCCCGTGACGTCGGGGTTCGTAACTCGCTCTTGCCTGCAGCATTGCAGGCTCCGCTGTGCAGAGACAGAGTTCAGTAACGCCTTACTGAACGATCAAGATGCTTAACTGAAAAATTACCACTTTCTAAAATAAGTTTTCGTTCAGAATAGGTGATTAACATGAGTCGTGCTAATAGCTGAGTTGTATTTAAATACAACACCCCTGTATTAAGAATGCCTGATTTGTTCTTTCCCATGTCGAAGCTGCAAAGCTTTTGATGAGTAATCGGTGCGCCCTGCTGCCCCTGCGGAGTCGGCTTTGCTGGGTGGAGAGCAGCCCCGAACAGCGGCACCAGTTAAATACTGTAGTGGAGGTGAGAGCACAACAGTCCTTGGGGTTCATGCAGTGGGTAAAATATATTAAGCTTACCTGTTACGTAATTTAAAATACTTCAGAATTGTGTTATTTCATACAGAAAAGCCGTTTGCAATGAGATAAGGAAGCGCCTCATCATGGTGTCTGAACACTTGCTTTAAGTAACTGGAAGCACAGACAGAAAACTGTTGTGAGTTCTGTGATGGGAACAGGCACTTGAAGAACTGGCTGTGCGTGTCCGGCTGTGCAGGGATGGCTGTGTGTGTCATGTCCAGCGCGGGCCACCCTGGGCTGTTTCCTCGTGCCCGCGGCGGCTCTGCTCCTCGCACAAAGGGTGCAGAAATGGTGCCAGCGCCTCCCAGCGCAGCCCCTGGCCTGGGGCAGCAGATAAGAAGGCTGAGCGTCAGTGCTGCACTGTCATCTCTGCTTGGGGGCTGGAGTTTTATCTCACGATTCCAGGCATCTCGCTTGCATTAACAGCTATTTTTCTGGCCTTATGCAGATTAAATTAACGTGGATCTGGTTTGATTAACTTTGGCTTGAGGGCGCAGTCAATTCACCTCTCCCTTTGCTGTACCCACTCGTGTCTCTCGCTGCGGTCGGTGGCGGGTGCCCTCGCAGGCTGCTGCCCTCTCCTCCCGAGGGGAGCTGTGCTCCGACGGGACCGGGTCTTGCTGTGACTGCTGTCGGTCTTTAACCCGCTGAGGTGACACCAGCCGTGTGGGGACACTGCTTGCCAAGGACCTCGTTGTTTGGTGAAACCCGCTGCGCTCTGGCATTCCCTTGTCGGGAACGGTCCGTGGATCCTGCCCCCCTTCTCTTATACCTAAACGCTGAATAAGATGATGCTGGAAAGTAAGTTTTGAAGGTCTGCAAAGTACGCTACTATGTAACAAAGAATTAAATTGATTTGTTATGTGTGCATTTAGCTACAATTCATTTTAATTGTCCTTATGAAGTTAAAAAGTATTAGCGTCAGATAAAGATTCATCACGGTGGTATGATTTAAAGCTGGCGCTATAGAAAGCAGGCATGTGTTCTGGCAGATGTTTATATAAGGCACTGTCTCTTCTGACAGCAGTTAAAAAGTATGGTTGTAGTAATCAAATTGTGGTGCAGCATCTCAGAGGCTAGAACCAGATTGAATTAAAATAGATATAAGATTTATGAATAGCAATAGCTGTGATAAAATTTCACTACCTTCTTTAATGGGAAGGACCTTTACACAGTACAGGAATAAGATTTTAAATTGTGCCTTCCAGTTCTGTGGTTTTCTGGGTTTTTCCCTTCCCCTGGAACGATACTGGGTTATGGAGAAAGAATATGCATATTTTTGTCAAAGATACTGTACTACGTTTCTAGAGCTACATCAATATTATTTCAGAAGGAGTGTGGGATACTCTGATCTCAGTGCTCACCTTTCTGCTGCTTTCCTATTTCTGGAGGAATTCCTGTATTTGCATCTCAGAAAGGGATTATACCTTGCTGAAAATGACGTTGTAAATGCCAGAACCAGAACGGCATGGGATAAAATTTTTCATGAATCACGTTTGGTTTTACTGAGACGAGGTGTGAAAATATTTGAAACAGCTTTTTTTACATT